>NW_015505607.1:217153-243420 GCF_001515645.1 Sinocyclocheilus grahami | reverse complement strand
ATATATAGAATTAAACATTTTTCAAAGGAAAATAATAATTTTATAATTACAAAATATTTCTATTTAAAAAAAAGAATCCTGAAAGAAAATCACAGTTTCCACAAAAATTGTTTTCAACACTGATAATAATAAGAAATGTTTCTTGAGTACCAAATCATAATGATTTCTGAAGGATCATGTTACACTGAAGACTGGAGTAATGGCTGCTGATAATTTAGCTTTGCTGTCACAGGAATAAATTACAAATTATTAAATATATAAAAATAGAAAAAAAAACTTTTTTTAAATTATAATAATATTTTACTATAATACTTTTTTACTGTATTTTTGATCAAATAAATGCAGCCTTGTTGAGCATAAGAGTCTCCTTTTTAAAAAGTTAAATCCTTACTTTTTGTCAGCTTCCGCTTTAAATATTTTCCCATAATGTTTGTATAAAGTTCTAAAACAATCATAACTGAGGATCTTATTTGATTCAATAAAGACCTGGAACCAAAAATAATTTACATGTATATTTTAATCAGATTTTCCTAGATTAGATCCCTAAGCTCAAGCAGACTCACCTCAATGTACAGGTAGTTGTAATCTCTCTCAGCAAGCTGGATAAACACAGCAAAGAGTGACAGAACGGGATGAGTACTGAAGAAAGTGCACTCGGACCAAACCACAGCCACCGAAAAGAGTGACAGAAGCACAGACAGTATACGGTAAAACCACTGCTTCAGCAAACACTCCCAGTACCACTCTGATGAAGGAAGCAAAAGACAGTAAAGGCAGGACAAACACTGACATTTGTTTCAAATATAGCATATCCACATCTATTAGAGCACCTACCTACTGTGGGCGTATAAATGTAGCGTCTGAACCAGCCGACAGGTTCTGGAGGGGCAAAGCTGTGAACGAACTGCCGAGAGGTACTGGTTTCATTCTTGGCAACATCCTCAAGATGGAAAGCCTGTTCCAGCAATATCTGCCACTGAACGTGTGTGCGATTGTACCGCTGGACTGCGTAGATTACCTAAGAAACCAGCTGTTAGTATTATTCCAGAGCAAATTTCAGAAAACACAGAGAAAAAAAATTGAGCAGTACCTGCTTGTGTAGTTTTGAAAGGCTTCTTTCAGTGGGATATGTGTTATGTTTATCATCAAAATCCTCATTGTCGTCCATGTTCCTGCCCATTTTCTCCTGATATTCAACTGGACACTAAAAACAATAAGCAGATTTCTACTAAAAAGAGGGGCATGATTACTTCAAATCACATATATACATAAAAATGCACCAGAAGACTGCTATCATGTTGTCCTCTCACCTTTCGGAGAATGGTGTCCACGTTCTTCCTCAATGGATGATTATATTTGATTGATTCATTGATTTTTCTCACTTCCTGTGATAAAAATACAAACATCTAAGACACAATGTTAGCTGAACGGGCTCAGATCTGGCATTGCCTTTCAAAAACCAGCTCATCTGGACTCATATAGTGTGAACGGATGTTTGTTTACAGTGTATAAACACACATGGCTTTCACCTCCATGACATCTTCTAGGTTCTCCTCTGAATCTGCCTTCTCTGTCATGAGCTTGGCCGCTTTGAAGTAAGTCTTGATGAGGAGGTGACCCTGGCGCGACGCCTCCCAATACGAGCGAGGGATCTCGACCAGGCCGTAGCCCAACAGCAACACTAGAAGAAACAGACCCCAAGTGTTGGCCGCAGTGATGCCGATGGTTTGCAGCTCATACCTGGTGAAGTGATACAGAAAAAAGTCAGTATGGAAAGCCAACAATGGAAGAATGTTCTGGATTGGTTTACAGACCAGGAGAGGTGCCACTGAGGATGCACGGCCACATAGATGAGAAGAGAGCCGAAGATGAAAAGGTATGTGCCATAATAGATGGCATTCTCAATGAGAGCCGTCTTGATCTTTCCAGTAATGGAGAATCCTCCAGAACGAGCATATGACTGCATGAATGGCAGAAGGAGCCTTGGAAGATCAACACTGTTATTAACCACTATTCTTACAGGTATAATACAGCATAGTTATTTATGCATTATTTAAACCAAGGGTTCACAGAAAATTTGTGAGAAAAGAATATTTACTGTGAAAAGTGCTATACATATAAATTTGAAATAAACTGAACATGTTCTAAAATTACAAGTAATATTTTCCTAATATGTCAATAATTTAAGTTGGCTTTAATACAATATAAACATTTAAAACAGCCAAATGTAAATTAATTATTAAATTAATCAAACTTACTATTATCCTCAGTTTAAATAAAGATCTTTATAAACGACAATGAGCTTTAATATTATTATTATTTTATTTTGGAAGGGGCACTTTACTTGGGGGTCCGTGGCATTATTATTAAATATTAGTATTACTACTAAATAAACAAAATAAGAAATATTACTAGTGTAATATTTCACTGTAAAATAAAATACAAATTAAGAAAAATAATAAAACTATTAATCATAATTTTTTTTATTTTACAGTGAAATATTACACTAGTAATCTATTGTTTTTTCAAATGAATTTAAATAATCGTTTTATTTTACCATAGAAATGTAAAATTACAATACTAATTTTCATGACTGTCAAACGTTAAAATATCAAGCTTTTATTTTGCTGGAAATCCAGGAGCCCTTAAAGCTTCTTTACTGTTGACAGTTTGAGAAAATTGTTGGTGCATGTTGTCTTTCTCAGTGCATAATAAAAGTGACCCAAACTCAAAGCATATGTAAGAGCTGCTCATGTGTAAATGAACACAGTGCCACAATTCATTCTGAAACAAGCAGCGCATACATTTATTAAATTAAATGGCAATCTTTATGACATCTCTTTTTGATAAACCATGTAGCGATTTCAGGGTTTTCCCCCCAATTAATCTTGCAGCCCTACAACAGATTTGTGTAGTAACCGTGACAAATATTTACCAGGAAGATTTAAGACGCCATTATCAAGTTTGTAAAGGACAAAGCTTTCTCACCAAGTAAGACACTGTGATGTCCAATAAACAACCCTCCAGAACACGGGCATGATGCCATCTGGAATATAGCTCCATGGTTTATAGCACACACGTTGGGTGCTTTGGAAAAAGGGACAGAATATATGTTCACAAACAGTTTTGTGCTCAATCAGAACAGGACTAACTGAATACATGGGCTGCAGGTGAATTCATAGGCTTACTTTTTACTGGCAGAGATGGAGGTATTTGGAGTTGTCTGGTTTGAAAGGACAGGGCTCACTGAGGGGGTCTGGGCATGTGCTTCGTAATCAATTAAACACTGCTTGTAGATTGTCTGAAAATCAATTGCACAAGTTGCCGAGTTGCATCAGGAATTAACTGCACTGGACACTTCTATTGAGTGGGAGCCACACTAACCGTGCTGACATCCAGGGGAAGAATGAAGACGATGAGAAAGCATAAATACCAAGCCAGCAGTGTGCCAAAGAGAACCATGCGCTGCTGCTTCTTGAAGTCGCCATAGCGATGCAGGAGGAAGAGAGCCAGGGAAAAGACCACAACAATCTCTATTCCCAGCGCCGCCCCACTCATAGTGCACACCGCACTCCTCTCACTCGTCTTGGGACTGAGAACAACTGCAAACAGAGAAAGACCAAAAGACAAATGACATGCAACAGGAAACAGTTAAAAACCACATGAAATGAAAGTTGGGGTGGGGGATTTCAAAGAACTCCTCCCTTATGTTTTTAATACACAATAGCCTGTTTGTCACGCTTCACTTGAATTTCTGCATAAAAAAGTGAGGTTAAATATTACCATAAATACAAAACAATATCAAAATCTCTACTGAAGATAGTTCAAATTTACATAATCTATAAACAATTATGTAAACTGTATTTTAGCAAATTGTTTACTGTTATGATATCATGTGCATTAATTCAAATACTTTTTTATTTGAAGTTAACATTATTTGAATGGGTAACGGGTTGAATTTTTTTATTTATTTAATTGATTCGACTGAAGTGTTTGACATAAATGGAGCGTTTTAATGGTTACAAAACATAATCATGTGCCCTCAAGGCCCCTTATTAAAATACAGGTACATCTCAAAAAATTAGAATATCATGAAAAAGGTCAAAAATTTTTGTCACTCATTTCAGAAAGTGAAATCCATATATTATATAGATTCATTACACAGAGTGAAATATTTCAAGCCTTTATTTCTTGAAAGCCAGCCTCAGTCCACTCCTTGTGAAGCTCCCCCAAATTCTTGAATGGATTTTGCCTGACAATCCTCTCACGGCTGCGGTTATCCCTTTTGTTGGTGCACCTTTTCCTACCACACTTTTTCCTACCACTCAACTTTCTATGAATATGCTTGGATACAGCACTCTGTGAACAACCAGCTTCTTTAGCAATTCACTTTTGTGGCTTACCCTCCTTGTGAAGGGTGTCAATGACTGTCTTCTGGACATCTGTCAAGTCAGCAGTTTTCCCCATGATTGTGTAGCCTACTGACCCAAACTGAGAGATGATTTAAAGGCTCAGGAAACCTTTGCAGGTGTTTTGAGGCAATTAGCTGATTAGGGTGTGACACCATGACTTTCCAATATTGAACTTTTTTCACAATATTCAAATTTTCTGAGACACTGGATTTTGGGTTTTCATTATCTGTAAGCCATAATCATCAAAATGTCAAGAAATAAAGGCTTGAAATATTTCACTCTATGTGTAATGAATCTATATAATATATGGATTTCACTTTCTGAAATTAGTGACAAAAAATATTGACCTTTTTTCCATGATATTCTAATTTTTTTTTAGATGTACCTGTATGTACTTATGTGACGGGTATTCAAACAATTCATGGCAGCTGACAGCAGATTATGCATCTCAGAGAACCTTTTATTTTTCCGCATTTGATCGTAAGGACTAATTATGTATAATTCTTGATTCATTCACGCCTTAATAATCTTATGCAGACAATCAAGTTAGTTTAATGGGTGGGATGGGAAGCAGTGATGGGCTTATTTCCGCGAATCGTTCTTTTCAGACAGAACAGGTTCTTTTGAGCTTCATAATGCGTGTCGAAGTCGTAAACGCATTTCCATTACTAACTCTGGAATGACATTTTGCACCATTCTCACAATGCTTTAAAATAAATGCAGCCCGACTGGTTTTGAATCAGGTTTTTAACCAAGTCAGCAAAAAAGATCCTACTCAAAAGAATGATTCATTCACTAATCCGACATCGCTAGAATAAAGCATACACATTCAAACCTAATACATTACGTGCAAGGCATTCCTATTTATACACAACTGTTTGATGACAACAAACAAATCTGTCAAGCAAAATCTCCTCTCCAGCTGATCATTCGGGCTGTGTCCGTGTTTTGCTCTGAATCATGGGATCAAATGAATTCGCCTTACCTCAGATCTGCTGCAGAGAAATATGAGACGCAATATACATATATCCTAATTCAATCCCAAAGTAAAAATCTATGGCATTGCGTGATGATAAAAATTACCTGGAGGAAATCCACATTTCCCCGATTTCCAGAAAACAAACGTCACGGCTCTGACGCGTCTTATGGGCGCGGCCTATTTTCTTCTGGTGTTATCGGCCAGACGCCATAGGTGCATATCGCCAACTACTGTGAATGAGTGCAAATAACCTGATATGCAATATAAAATAGTTTTATCAGCAGTTTGGGGGTAATGCTTTACAATTAACGCGAGTTACGTAATCAGATTACTTTTTTCCAAGTAACTAGTAAAGTAACGCATTACTTTTTAATTTACAAGAGAATATCTGAGTTACTTTTTCAAATAAGTAACGCAAGTTACTTTTTTTCCAATTTATTGATTGACAGCTCTCCTGTCCCCATGTTGAGAGAAATCAGAAAATGTTACTGTAGATCTAAAATAAATATGAATATGCATTAATTCATCTCACTCACTAAAAAAAACACACACAGATTCAGTATTCCTCAAAATGAATAAAAATAATGCAACCCAGAATATGACGTGAACCTGCAATAATTAAATGTTAAACAACACAAATATCCTTTATGTATTTAATCCCATTCTATTAACCAATGTCTTTTGCTTCTGACCTTCGATGATCCAGTTCATACTAATAAGCAAAAATGACTCTAGACAAACATTTGTTTGGTTTTTTATTGCTGAAGTGTGTTGAAATTTCTTCTTCTGCATTCTACTGTACGGACGTAAATTTACTTTCCCTTCAGCCTGAGGCTTATTCATTTCACTTTTGGTGTGAAAAGGCTTTTATATATTTGCCAAAAATATAACTTTTTTATTTTAAAAACAAACAAGCAAGCCCTGTCCAGATTTTAAAGTAACGCAAAAGTAACGTAACGCATTACTTTCCATAAAAAGTAACGACGTACCGTAATTAGTTATTTTTTTTATGGAGTAACGCAATATTGTAATGCATTACTTTTAAAAGTAACTTTCCCCAACACTGTTTATCAGCAAAAAAGGAAAATTTAAAAAACACTGTTTAAGATGTTTAGTCTTTTTGGGGCAGATGCTTTAATTATATAGTTTGTGTGTAAGATAACGCCTTCAGTGTCCTAGCTGTAAATTAGTTCTAAAAAAGTGAATTATTATAAAATGATTCTTTGATTTTCATTAAAATGGCCTATAGAAAAAGTACTGATGCTGCCTAGAAAAATTGCACAGTATAGGCTACATTAAAATTAGTACCAAAAATAGTACATTATAACAAAGAGAATATGCGTACGTAGGCTATATGTTGCAGAAATGTTGACTTATACGAAGCAGATGTGTAATCAAATCTGCTGGGGGAAAAAATTATTACTTTTTGATTCTACAAAGGCAAGGCCAGTCCTGTAGAGGGAGCGCTGTGCTTAAAAATGTGTATCACCCATAGAGGTATCACCATGTCACCTGACAAAAACAAGAGGTCGTTTAGCTTGAACAGAAGGGAATGTATATATATATACATATATATATAATTTTTATAGTTTAATTTGCTTTTGTGCTTATCAAATTAAAGATTTCTGCTCACCAGGTAAATCATTTATAAGGGCCATTCGCACCGCTTTAGTTCCAGAACTAAATGTACAGTACTAAAGTACTAAATTGTCAAGGACCTGGAAATATTGTGACCCTTTCCTGCATCGCTGCCCAAACGATGATTAGCATACTTAAACTATAAGTATAGCTCTTACCTGATTTAACAAGGGAAAAATGAGAACAGGAATAACAATAAAACCAAAAACAATGTCTGAATGCAAAGCTAGATTTCTTTGTGGCCTGTTCTTCGTATCTTGCTTAATACATCTGCGATGATTTGACATTTAAATATGCACATAGTTTCTTACACAGACGGACGTTTGTGCTGCATGCAGAGGCGGACATAGTACTCAACTCCATTACTTGAGTACAGTTACTGCTGGTCAAATATTACTCCATTACAAGTAAAAGTTGTAAAGACAGATTTTTACTTAAGTAAAAGTACAGAAGTAATTGCTTTTATAAGTACTTAAGTAGCAAAAGTACATTTCCTTTTTTATGTCAATGCACTGTTTTATTGTTGTACGTAATACTTGCAATACTTCTGAAGCAACTTAGAATACATTACACCTACTGAATACACTGACTAGCTTGTAGTATCTTTGGAATAAAGAACTTTTAGAATGAAACCTATGGGGGAAAAAACAAAACAAAAATAAATAAATATTTAACACCCCCACAAAAGCAGGATGGTAGTTATCTCACACAGCTCTGACAGTGTGTGCACACATCTATGTGTAACCATTCAACCACATTTGAACAGAGTGGACAGTGAAATTGCTGTAAATACAGAGTGATAAGGAAGAAACAAAATCAAACCTGCTTTAGAACCCAGCAACACAACTGTAGCTGTATAATTTTACAACAGAAACACTGCTTTAACAAAAAATGCAAAACAGCAAGACATATTTGACATCAAAACTAAAATTTTAAAAGTGCTGTCTAATCGCTCTTGTGGTACTTTGATGTCACACACAGAACGGTCTGTGCAGTGCTGCTTCAGTCAAACACCTATTGTGTTTTTTTAGGAGATGCACAACAGTTCTTCTGTGGCTTTATAGGTAATATTTTCACGTACACAATTTAGGCAAGGCAAGTTTAATTATATAGCACATTTGGTAATTCAAAGTGCTTTACATAAAATAAAGTAAAATAATCATAAAAAATAATAATAATCACATTGATAATAATGGAAGCTGATTCCATCTGCGGGGTGGCAAAATAGCTAAAAGCAGATCCTAGGTAAATCTGGGTATCATCAGCATAGCTGTGATAGGCAATTAGATTTTTTCTCATTATTTGACTTAGTGGGAGCATATACATGCTAAGCAAGAGTGGTGCAAGAATTGAGCCTTGTGGGACTCCGCATGTCATAGACGTCCACTTAGACTTATGCTCTCCTATACTCACATAATAACCTCTCCCTTCTAAGTATGACCTGAACCATTTGAGTACCATCCCAGAAAGCCCGACCCAGTTTTCCAGTCTCTCTAGAGGTTAGAGTTTGAGTTATAATCGACAGTGTCAAATGCAGCACTGATATTTTGCCAGAATCAGAATGTAAGCGAATATCATTTATTATCTTAATGAGCGCTGTCTCTGTGCTGTGATGCGGTCGGAAACCAGATTGAAAATTGTCCAGGTATCCAGTTTAAGTATTTGTTCAGCTGATTAAAAACTACCTTTTCAATAATCTTGCCTATAAAAGGAAGATTTGATATTGGTCTATAATTGCTCAAAATGTTGTTATCAAGATTGCAAAAATCTGACAATATTGTGTCTAATATATACCACAATATTATCTTCTTATTATTGAATTGTTGTGTTCAAAACAGTGTTTAAAAAATGCTGGAAAATCCTTTCATGTAGCCCTACAAGAGTGATTACTGATAAACTGTCTGAAAAAAAGAAAGTCACGTTTTAGAGAAGAAAAAAATCACCCACTGACTTTCAAAACTGCTACATAGTAACAACTTTCTACTTCGAGGACATTGATAGAAATGTAGTGGAGTGAAAGTACAATATTTGTCTTTCAAATGTAGTGAAGTTAAAGTCATAAGTTCCCAGAAAAAATAATACTCAAGTAATGTACCGATACTCAAAAAGTGTATTTATAAGTACAATACTCAAGTAAATGTACTCAGTTACTGTCCGCCTCTGGCGGCATGATATATAAATAAAGTAATATAGGATAATTCACTGCTGTAACAGCGCATTGCAGTTATAATTCGTGATTTTTGTTGACTGTCGTGATCAATTACTGATAAACTGTCTGAAAAAAAGAAAGTCACGTTTTAGAGAAGAAAAAAATCACCCACTGACTTTCAAAACTGCTACATAGTAACAACTTTCTACTTCGAGGATCTTGATAGAAATGTAGTGGAGTGAAAGTACAATATTTGTCTTTCAAATGTAGTGAAGTTAAAGTCATAAGTTCCCAGAAAAAATAATACTCAAGTAATGTACCGATACTCAAAAAGTGTATTTATAAGTACAATACTCAAGTAAATGTACTCAGTTACTGTCCGCCTCTGGCGGCATGATATATAAATAAAGTAATATAGGATAATTCACTGCTGTAACAGCGCATTGCAGTTATAATTCGTGATTTTAGCAATTCAGTTGAAGTGATTGCTGGTTACAAGTTCGAAGAATTTAACAATCCTACTTTGATTCCCATTCAATGAAAAAAGTTATTTGTTACCTCCAGACACTATATTTTCATTATTCCAAATAATACACGTGTGCGGGGAGAAATTATGTTTAAAAGCAATCTTCCAGGATTCTAGAGCTTGTTTATGAAAATTTGAGAGTTTAATAACTTACTACACTTAAAGTTACAGGCAAAACCATCTCGGGAGCCATTATCGTGGAATGGTCAGTTGAAGTGTTTGTGAAGTGGGGAGTAATACAAACTGAACATGCACAAAACTACACTATGTTAAGTTTTATTCGTTTTATGATTTATTCTTATCAAAGAATGTCACTGGAAACCTGCAGCAGTCACGTGGTTGTGTGCGAAAACGAAGCTTCGGCTGTCACAGATCACGTGGTTATGGCAAAATGAATCAGGCTCCGGTACAGTGAAATAGAGATATTTCTTTTCTTTTCTTTTTTTTTTATACAAGTTTCGAAGCCTCGGTGCCGAGCGTCACATCACTTTTCGGCGTCCTCAAGATAAGATTTGTCGATCAATACGACCCGTTCCATGTGAGTTTGAAACACTATGTTGTGGCGATTGGATGAATTAATGCCAGGGGGTTCACCTACGGGTCTACAGTATTGTCTTTTCACAATCAAGGTTCATTTATGAATGAATGAGCATGACGCGTTTGCTTATTAATTGTCCAGATTACACAGTATGTTGAGTTCGTTGTGTCGTTCGTAAACGATACTGTAACTGTATTGTATTGTATTTAGTCGTACGTACTTTAATAACTCATGTTGTAAATAGCTCTAACATATACTAATACACTATTAACGCTAAAAGTATGTGGGCACCCTAGGGAGGGTCTTTTCTGTTTTTGCATGACAATGTCCTTGTGCACAAAGCGAGGCCCATATAACGTTAGAAGTTATTTACCGAGTCTGCTGTGAAAGAACTTGAATGACCTAAACAAAGCCCAGACCTGAAGTCTGCTGAACACACTTGGAAAGAATTATAACTCCGCCAACAACATTGAACCCCTTTGACTCTTATTTTACACTCATAAATCCTTTCAAAACAAAATATTTCAGAATATTCTTTTCTGTGTTCCATAGAAAAAAGCCAGCCACATACAGGTCTGAATGTGAGTAAATTATGACATACATTTAATTTTTGGATGAACTATCCCTTTAATGCTAATCACAGGGTTATTGTCATTCTGAAACAGAAAAAGCCCCTCCTCAAAATAAATGTTCGAAACACACAATTCTCTAGAATGTAATTATATTGTGTTGCATTAATATTTGTTTTCATTAAAATGACTGGAACCGCCAGCTTTCCAGGTCTGACTACTCCAGGGATTTTTGTCATTGTTGTGTTTTTGACTTACAATAAATTAGAGCTTTCGGTAACACTTTATTTTAGTGTCCTTGTTACACTTTACACATACTTACTATAGTAATAACAGTAAATTATGCATAATTACAAGCAGCTAATCCTAACTATGTTATACAAGTACATGTTGATAACTTGTTAATTAAATGTACATTAATATTACTTAGTACTTAAATGTGTAATTACACTGTAAAAAGGGAAAATAAATATTGTAACATTGACATTGTTTGTATTGTTTTATTTTCAAATATTAGTAATGTCATTTGCAACACTATCAAAAATAGAATAGAAATGTATGATGCCTTTTCTTTGGGCCTCATCTTTTTTCTAGTGATACACCAGAATTTCAGCAACTGAAAATATGCAAAAAAATAAAAAATTGTAGTAGCAATATGGAAAATGTACTTGTCTAAAATATTGAGAGGCAGTTTGTTGTTGAAAAACTTTACTTTTAATTTATCATCTGAGAACACAACATCCTAAACGTATGTAGCATGACGATTTCAGTTCTGTGGTTATTTTATTACAGAAACTTACATTTTGGTTTTGGTCTTTGGCTAAATGCAAACATTAATTTTGGTTTTCTATAAAAAAAAAATTTTTTAATGCATCACTAACCTTTCTCTTTATTTCTCTATTCTTCTTTAATGCCAGCTTGTGCAAGCTGATCCTCCTGGACATCCCAGCCCTCATCACAAATGGCTGAACTGGAAACACAAGTAGTCGAAAAGCTTTCTGATCCTCCTGAAGAAGTAAGTCAAATGACAGCTGTGGCTATTTTGCAGAATGACAAAAACAGCTGCATGTTCACCTTCTTTCTCTCCCTTTTTCCAACAGCTTTTACTACCAGAAGGTTGGAAACAGACGCTGCCAAAAGAGCAACATCTCTGGGTCAGTAAGACTCTCTTCAGCAGAGATGCATCTGGGAAGTTAAAGCTGACTGAACCTCTGCAGCTGTGGTGGTCACCTCCAGGACCCCAGTTGTTGTATTCACAGCCTCCTCCTTTTCCTGACCCGTTCTTTCACAGCAGGCTGTTCCTTTGGATGCCTTGTCGCATGTGGGCGTACAGGCTGCTGTGCACAAAGCCCAACTGCCGTCGTCTTGGGAATCATTTGAGGCCTTGGGGACTGTACAGCACTGTCCGGAGGGTTTTGGACATGAGCGGGTGGTATTTCATGGTCACGGAGTACCTGGAGTGCTGTTCTTGCAGGAAAAAGGTGGCGGGCTGGTCGCAAGACATCCTGGATCAATTAGATCTCATCCATCGTGAGAAATTCCCAGCAGTCTTGACTTACAGGTTAGCAGAGTTGTTTGACAGCCAATAAATACTCTCAGAAAAAAGGTACAAAAGCCGTCACTGGGGCGGTACCTTTTAGGTACTAATATGTACACTTTAGGTACTTATATGTACCTTTAAGGTACCAATATGGACTGTTTAGGTACAAAGGTGTGCCTTTTGAAAAGGTACCGCCACCAGTGACCGCTTTTGTACCTTTTTTTCTGAGAGTGTACTGTAAAAATGGGTTTGATTTTGTGTTATGTCTTTTGTTCAAAGGTTGTCCTGCGATAAGGAGCTTGTTAGATTGATGCGGAGTCAGACACCGGGGAAGAGTGCGATGTCTCTGTATCAGCACCTTTGTGTGCGGCACAAAGAGCAGTGGCTGGCTCAGTCCGCAGAGTATCTCTCTGTACTGGACAAGTTTCAAGATCTCAGCACTGTTACTGCCAGGCTGCCGCAGATGATGCCAGTGCCTTCTCTATCATTGCTGTTGATGGTATATGCAAAGGATGTACTGACACGACTCGGAGAGATGAAGGCCAGGGTCACTTCCATCTACGGCTCCATCCTGAAAATGGTCTCCACCGAGAAGGTGAGCAGACACAACTATATTTTATGCATTTATTAATACATACATTCAAAAGTTGCAAAAAAAGTCTCAATTATATGATTAAAAATACAGAAAAAACATTTGATGAAATATTATTAAAATGTAATAACTGTTTTCTATTCCAGTGATGCAAATCTGAATTTTCAGCAGCTATTACTCCAGTCTTTAGTGTCACATGATCCTTCAGAAATCATTCTTAATATGCTGATTTGGTGCTCAAGAAACATCTTATTATCATGTTGAAAACAGTTGCATAATATTTAAATATATACAGCTGCATTATATATATTTTTTTTCAGGATTCAGTGATTAATACAAAGTTCAAAAGAACAGCATTTATTTGAAATTTAAATCTTTGGTAACATTATAAATATCATTAGTTCTGATTTAGTTTTGATCAATTTAATGCATTTAGTATTCATTTCTTAAAAAAGTCTTCCTGACCCCAAACCTTTGAACAGTAGTATATAAGAATTCAAATGATAAAGAAAAGATAAATACGATAAAAAGAAAAGGAAAAATTGTAATCATTCTTTCGTATGAAAACGAAATTCTTTCATCTTGAAAACCATTTTCAAGGCATAACTAAATTTAATTACCCTAAAAATGTCATGTGATGTAACAATCAAATAAAGTACTTTACATACACCTTTGAATACATGTGAGCTACATATCTTAATTATTAATAATGTATTAGCAGTCAACTGTTATTAATTCACTCATTCGTAAGTCTTTTGGGGAGTCACACCACATTTTACAACCAGAAGTAACATTGCCATGTTATAAAGCTACCTAATATTTTAAGAGACTTACTGACCTTGACACAGTCATGAGGATCTGCAGGGCTCCTTTTTTCATCACTGACCTATATAGCACTGGAATTCATCCAATTTTGTAACATTTACCACTTCTTTTCATCCATCTTTAGGTCACTAAGAAACATGATTCATCTGTGTGGTCCACAAACGTGGGAAATGAGAATGGGCAGGTCCTAATATGTGTCCTGACACAAACAGTGGATGAGGGCCTGCTTCCCATGTGCTCCGGCTTGATGGAACGTTACCGGCGAGCTGGAAAGCCTCCTCCACAAGTCCTCTATGTTGACCGAGACTGTTGTTCATCTACGGGCAACAGCAAAGTGGAAGCCATGTTCTATGAGTGGGACCAGCTGGTCGTTCGACTGGACGCGTGGCAGTTCATGATGCGGTTCACTGCAGGCGTCACCTCAGAAAGCCACCCGCTGTACGGCCCCTTCATGGGACAGCTATTCTCCTGTATCTTTGAGTGGGATGCTGAAGATTTAAAAAGACTACAAGAAGCCAAAAAACAGGAGCTGCGACAAACTAAGGATGTCAAAACATCCAGCAAGCCCACTGCTGAAGAGTTAGTAAGGCACTGCCGCCACCAGACACGTGAGCCTCAGGTGGCCAAGCAGCTCATTCAACAGCTGTTCAAAGACTTCATGGAGGCTACAGACATCATGGGCAACAAACTGTTGGACCAGGAGAGGGTGGAGGAGATCTGGCGAGCCCAACAATGCCACCTTTTGTGTATCCAGGACCCTCCAGGCATACAGCTTTACAGAAAGGTTGGAGAGGTGACCAGAGGAGGGCTCATTCTGCCCCTCTATCACTGTGCACGTGGCATAGGATCCCTTGAATCATTCCATCAGCATCTGAAACACTTCATACCAGGTTTGCATGACCCAAAAATAATGTGTTATTTGTGTGAATTATGTCAACATGAATTCAGGATTTTTTTAAATTGCTCTTATTTTTTTTTAGGTACAAGTACAAATGACTTGCACTTCCATGTTTACCTGTTAGAAGGGGTAGTGCAGTGGAACGAGGCCCGATCTGTTGTTGTAGATGAAAGCAGTCCACTGCAGCACTATGTAAACCGTCTGAGTCAGAAGTTTCTTGGCCGTAAACTGATTAAAGAACACAACAGCCCCAGAGAGTACTCTGGTAATGCATTTTATGTCTTTCTTGTTTATGTGTTTCTCTTCAAATTCTTCTCAGTATTTTCATGTGTTGATATGTTTTTATGTGTACAAATTTTTTTTTTAAAGATCATGTGACACTGAAGACTGAATTAATGGCTGCTGAAAATTCAGCTTGCCAACACAGGAATAAATGAAAAACAGTTATTTTAAATTGTAATAATACTTCACAATATTACTGGTTTACTGCATTTTTTATCAAATAAATGCAGTCTTGGTGATCATAAGAGACTTATTTCAAAATATTAATCTTAAATTTTTTTTTTTTTAAATCTTACCAATCCTAAACTTTTGAATGGTACTGTATGTTTGTCATGCTGTTCTGGTATTTAGTAGTATTTAGTTTTTTTTTGTTTTTGTTTAATACTTAACCACTCTGGTAAATCTGTTGGCTCAATGACACGGAAAAGGTGTCACACTTATGTTTACAATCACACAAACGCCTTACTTCTGACATACTGTTTGCACAGGTGAGCTCATAGGGGTGGAGTATCTTTATTCTCAAGCCAACAGAGTGTTGGAGGTTGACTACCTTATGGATCCCGATGCTACTGATGGGAGTGATGAGCATCTGGAGGGAGACCTGGAATATGAGGATTCAGACTTTGATGACCTCAAATCACCACAGTTCTTGGAGCTCAGCCTCAAACCACATCAGCCCATTCAATATCAGGCAGCACTTCTGCAATCACCTTCCTCTGGCCTCTCAACATCGCAGCTGGATCCAATCGTGTCTTCCACATCTGGGCCCATAAAGGACGAGCCTACCGCTGCAGACCAGTTCACACCTCAGAGCATCTCACAGGAGGATGATTATGTAAGTGATGTTCACTGTAAAAAAAAAAAAAAAAGGTTCCAAAACTTTACAATAATGTTCCATTTGTCATTGATGTTAACAAGAACTAACAATGAAAAATAGTGTTAATTTCAACATTTACATTAATACATTTACAAATAATACTTCATTAAAATCAAAAGTTGTATCTGTTAATATTAGTTAATGGACATGAACTAACAATAAACATTTGTATTTTTATTGACTAACATTAAAGAATAATAAATACTGTAACAAATATGTTGCTTATTGTTAGTTACTGCATTAACGTTAACTAATCAGACCTTATTTTAAAGTGTTACCAAAGTGTTTTCTGCCATGTGTTTGTGTTCATAAGTTTATAAGACATTTTTGTAATAGGAAAGACTCTTTTTCTCAGGAAAAGTGTGTGGGGCCTGATGGTGTTTCTGGATATGACCATGTTATTAACCTAGCCAACAGTCTGGTTGAGTTTCGAAATCATGGATTTGTCACAAAGCGAAAGGTGGACGAGATTGTCGCTCTGTGGGATAAGCTGTCAGAGCATGACAAGGGTGGTGTCATCCACTCAGCCCAACCCGAAGACAGACTGTGCTTAAACAACAGCCACAGTGATACCTTTGTGACTCCATGCGTTGATGGTCTAAAAAGGTATGTGTGACAGACAATTACAAAATTGGGCCTTTTTTATTTTTATTGAAATATTATTGACATTTTTAAAAAATTACTTTTGTTCCACTGATCTGCTTCAATGTCAGCCGCCTTGTCACTGCCATTTGCCTGGCTCTCAGCCGCATCCATCCTGCTGGTCAAACCATCGGCGGTGTCAGGGTCAACAGATGGGCTGCCATCCTCCACGACTACATCACGATCAGGGACATCGTCCAGGACAACACTGCCATCTCCAGACGGACACGTATACAGCTGCTTGAGATAAACCAGCGAACACTGTGCCAGTGGTAATTGATTATTAACATGCAGTTGTATATTAATTATATTTACATAGAGATGAATTACTGTATCATGTTTTCTGTACACAGGTACAACGCCAGGAAACAGAGGCAAGAACAGTTGGTTTTGCACCAGTGCACTGACAACATGAAGGCTTCTGAGCCTCTGTTTTCTGTACAACACAATGTTCCAGAGCCCTTTCAACATGGACATGTAGTCGAAGTAATTAAAGTAGTGATTGGGGGTCCCGAACCTCCTGATGTCACACTCTTTCAACCAGACCCAGAGCAGAGAGCTGCTGCCACCGGGTTCCCTAGTCCAAAGGTGCCTAGGACGACTGCTTGGCGACGGAGGAAGGCAGAGGAAGAGGCAGCCCAACGGGGGTTACCCTTGAAGCGGCCTTGTGAACAGTATGTTTGTAAAAAGTGTGGCAAACCAAAGACAAAACAATTTGGTCACAGCCAGTTCCGCGGCATCCACTTTTGTGCCAAAGCCTCTGGAAAGACTGTAAAGCAGTGGATGGAGGAGATGAGGAGGGCAAAGTGAGCTCCTATTGTTATTGTAAGTGAGCAAAGTATTGTTTTTATATACTTTGTTTGTAAATACTTTAAAAGTACTCTTTAGGTAATAGCCAAAGATTATTTATAGTTTTTTTTTTAAATAAAGGCCTTTTTATTCTCATCTCAGTAGATATTTCTTTCTTAAATGACCACTTTTAACATTATTGAAATTGATTTTAATTTCATAATTTGTTGTAATTGTGTATACGATAGCTATGGTGAACAATCTCCATACGTTTTGGGGTCTTTTCCTCTTGATTTAAGTGTCGCTTTTTGTATTTATTAAAGATTGGTGTACACATGGAAAGTGCATACACAATACACCCTCACAATAATTAATTATATGCTGCTTTAATCAACAATTTTGAATATTTATTTACAGTTATTTTATAAAATTTCACCAGAGGCCTTATTACGTAGACATAAATAATAAGCAAAAAGCGTTATAACAATATAAATGGAACTGTAATGAGCCATTTGAAAATGAAATAACAAAGGCATGCCTAAAAAAAGAAATAAACTATGTATATGGTTTTACCACACGGGTCCAAATTGTATTATTTTTTTTTTTACTATTAATATTCACATCAATTTTATACATACTTGTCTTGAGTAATGTTTAGTAAGCTGCAATAATTATAAACATGAGATTGTACAGGATACACTGGTGTGGGGTAAATTTATCATCAGCTCCAGAAGATGACTGGACTGTATCTAAGTGGATTTGTTCCAAGCGGAACTCCTCGTGTTTCTAGGCCTTTTCAGGTTCTGTGAATCTGTAAGAGAGAGAGTTCTATGTTCCTAAGGCCCAGGTTCCTATGTCCCCAGAGTCCTGTGTCCTATACTCCCAAGATCCTATGTTTCTAGGGCCTAGAGAAAACCTGGGAAGTGTGGAACATAGGACCATGGGGACTGGGGAACAGAGAAACCCAGGAACTTGGGGAAAAAGGACCATTGAAACTATGTAACACAGAACCCTGGGAACACGGGACTCTTTTCCATGAACCTGGGAACACAGGAGTGACTCCATTTACCACAGCCAAACTCAGACAACTTCACCTGCAAGGTCGCTGTATTAATGTTCCATGTATATCACTGTGATAAACACCATGATCCGATTTGCAGCCTTCATGGCCTGGAGAATTATCACATGTGCAAGATTTTGTTCCAGGCGACCTTTGTTTCACCTAAATCTTTAACATCAAGGGAGTCATTGTTTTGTTCTCCAGTTTTCATAGTTCACCAGATTTACTGTATATGGAAAGTAATAAAACACATGACAAAGAGTCCCAGGGTAATGGTAACACATTGAACAAAGAGTTAACCCTGGGAACACAGATACACGCCCAAATCAGACCATGTTACACAGGGGTCCAGAACTGACACAATCAGGACTGTTTTATCTGACTCATCAAACCACTCATAGAATTCGATGAGGGAGCTTCTGGGAAGTTCTTTCATATTAACCAATAGAACCACTTCCATATTCCGATGGCTAGGATAGTGTTAGAGAAAGCTAGAGAAAAGTGTTTATAGGTTAGTTGGATATCTCTGTATCTATTGACGCATTATTTCCACATCACATATCATTTAGACGTAACCTATATTATTGTTGATAAAACAGAAAAGTTCTATTGTGCTTCAAACTAAATGTACAATCATTGCGATTTTCAAACTTACCATGCAATTTTATTTGGTACTGGCCATTTAAAACTAAATTTGATGGCAACCTGTTGTGTAAAAGATGAAGAACAAGAGAGGAAGAACTTATGGTAGCACTTTATTTTACAGTCCTGTTCCGTGTGTACATACTAAAGCAATTGCTATAACTGGGTAATAACTAGGTATTAAACCTGAACCTACATCTAAACCTAACCTTAACCATGCAGTTACCTTATAATAATACCCACTATTTCTTAGATAAGTACACTGTAAGTACACAGCAGGGGCGGACTGGGACAAAATTTCAGGCCTGGAAATCTCACAATCACCAGGCCATCCCATACACCCACAACAAATTCTGAAACAAATTTTTTTTTTGGGATGGCCATCACATAAAAAATGTTTAAATCCTTAGGCTGGGGACATGCAAAATAATTAAAAGTTATCTCCTGAACTGCACCTTCACTTCCATTTTCCTTTTCAGTCGCTTAGTTTCTTCTGATATTTTCTAAATTACCTAATGTCAGAATTATTACAATAACAATTACATCATTACAATATCTTTATAGTAAAATCCTAATACTGAACATGTTAGTGCATTATAATGAGTCATACTCATATTATTCCCTTATGAAAATTAACCATTGTTCATTTTTGTAATGGTTGTGTTGTTGTCTGCCCTAGCTCTCTCTAAACCTATTATAAAACGATGTGAATATTTGTCTGCTAAATTACAAGTGTAACATTACAATAGATAATAATGATGTCCTTTAGCATACAGTGTTTTGAGTGATGAGTTATGGGGCTGCTACTGCTAACATGTGCTAGCAGTTTAATACTTAACGCAGTAAGCAAAGATAAAACTACAATAATAGCCTATTTACAGATGAAACTGACCTGCTTTCTTCCAAAAGCACCTAGCAACAAATTTAGCAATTTTAAAAATGTATTAGGCAACTTTTAGCAACTTTTGATAAGTGACTTTCAGACAAAAAGGCATACATTCTTTCATATTAGCATAGCAGATTGTGCTTTATTTTTACAGACTTTTCTTAGAGTGTAGCATACTAACTTACTACTAATACACTGCTTAAAGAATAATTGTGGAGAATGTGGAGAATTACTAGGTTACTAGTAGCTATTAAAAAAACTTAAATTGTAATCATTCAAAAATGTGTAAGTGTACAATAATTCAGTGTATTTAAAAATAGTTATTCATATTTTAATATTATATCATGCATGTTACAAACAAATCTAAATTGACATATAAAATTTTTTTTTTTTGCTGCGATCTGATGATGTGACTCGTACTAATGTCTTTATACAGCCTTTAATGCTGTTGTAAATAACAACTAAACATACATTATTTTAATTTGATCAAAACAGTGGGCACAGATTTAGAGATAATGGTCACAAAAGAAAGGAAGAGAAAGTGTGGTCCACTCCGGTGAGAATAAGCTATAGTTTATTTTGATTCAAAATCTTGACCACCATTCACTGCCATTACAAAGCAGGACATTTTTTGATAGAACTCTGATTGTATTCATCTGAAAAAAGAAAGTCATATACACCTAGGATGGCTTGAGGGTGAATAAATCATGGAGTAATTTTTGGGTGAACTATCCCTTTAATGCAATCAGCTCAAAATTCAATTCCATATGGACCTGGGAAGGGCCCAGAATTCTCTTCATTTTGGGTCAGCCATTGGATTCAAACCTGGGAATGGTATACAATTTTGTGTAAATTGTATGGTCCATCTCTAATATAAACATCAATACATTATTATTGTGTTATACTATGCCACAAAACTATTTTTGTGAAAAATTTGCTCTTATTCATAGAAGGAGCAGGATCCATCATGTCAGAACAATCTTGTAAAATTAGGTTATTTAACATCTTACCGTTTCTTGATTTAAAATTACTAAATTGAATGTTGCTCAAAAGACTTTTAAGATAGTTTTACAAGACTTCTTTTACCGATTCTTTTAGTCTCTTTGGCCTCCCTCCCGGACCTTGTGGTCCGAGGCCAAAAATCTGGGGGCCCCTAGAATCATCACGTTACACCCCAGTTTTCCATAATAAAACAAAACATTTAATCTAAGGGGTATTGTGGTTTAACAATTTTCTCTCAATTTAAAAAGTAGCTATGACTTTCTCATTTCTTGAAAGTGATGACAGAGAGGGTTAGACAAAATAGACCTGACCATTCCATCCCCACGTGTTCTCATTTACAGTAAGCAACTGTATCCGTGGAAAATGTCTGACTGTAACCAAATGGCTGTAAATTTACAAACCTATAACAATGAAAGCCGTTCTGACCCCGTTCCCCTCCTCCATGACACAGTAAGAAAATATTTGTAAACAACGGTTTAGTACCGTTTCAAAAAGACTGTGAACTGACAGTATTTTTCATTGTAGAGTTGTGTCTAAAATGGCCCTTAAATAAAAGGCAATTAAAACTGAAAACCTGTAACGTGTTTAACATGTAATACATTTACAGACATGTATTAAGCTCTCCCTAGTGTACAAATGTTGTATTACAAATTTTAGTGTCGTTCTAATGTCTCATGTTCGTCCATATAATGGCAGTGAACACTGACCAGCTTCAAGCTTTAAAAAATGCAGAAGTATAATGAATGCGCAGACTATGAAAGCGTAAGCGTAATTTATTCCTGTGATGGCAAAGCTGGGAGAACATAATTATGCCACTAGATGGCGACAAGTGAGTGTCTTTTGAGTGCCATTTAATACTTAAACTAAGGCAAAAATACATTAAAAACAGGACTATTGTGATATATTATTACATTTGATTATTATTACATTTTAAAATAACTGTTTTCTTTTTTAATATATTTATTAAAAATTACTTTTATTATTTTTATTTCTTTCTTTTTTTTTTTTTCCTGTGATGGCAAAGCTGAATTTTCAGCAGTCATTCCTCCATTCTTTGATGAATAGAAAGTTCAGGAGTAGCATTTATTTTAAATAGATGTTTTTTTTCAGTGCATGAAGAACATTTCTAATAATTGGAGAGAATATCTCTCTTAAATGCGTCATAGTAGGGGGATTTATTCCCTCTTAGGTCACCTTAACGTTATATTGCTCTGGGCCCCTTACCTTTTCAAATACGTTTAGACAGGTATTGGTGGGTCCTGTTGTTTACTATTGGTCATATCTGTCATATTCTACATAACCTGTAATTTCTCCACCTTGATCTAACTACCACTGGCATCATGCTGATGGCTTTATTGATAAAAAAAAAACCTATAGGATAAACAACTGGCTACATTCGGCTTTGCAGATAAAAATTGTTAGGAAAAATGACAAATTATTGGAAATATTCTAAAAAATATATATAGATAAGATATATATCGTAACTCAGCTGAAGACATTTAAAAATGCTTTTTTAAGCTTCAAAAAGTATTTTGTGACTACATTATAGGCCTACATGAGGATGTTAAATTGCACACGACTTTGGAGTAGAGGAAGGTATTGATCTTGACCTCAGACTGAATGTTTCTAGTGGCTGTTGAGTTGAGCTTTGAGGTTCACAGTGTTCTCACGGCCTCTGCTGTTCTGAAAGGAGAGTTTCCTGGTCGTTCAGCCCTTTATGCTCTTCTGTGAGGAAGGCGGCCGCTCTTTGTCCCGGAGGGAGGTTGTGCACTGTCTGTGGGGGAGGGTGTGTGACATGTAACCAAGAGCGCCTCTGCGTCATACCGAGCGGTCCAATCACAGCTAGAAGAGATGAGCCTCTGATCTACAGTTCAGAGAAGGGTAGGTTAAACCTACACAAAACTACTGGTTTTAAAATGTCCTGGTTTTAAAGGTTTACAGGTTTAGGTCAGCATGTTTTACAGTCACATTTGATACAAGTGAGCAGAATAAGTAATTTATCCACTTACCACCTATGAGAAACACAGCTGGGAGTCAGTGGTATATCTAGCCCTCGTCCGGGCTCTCTGTTCGTGCTTGCTTCGGCAGCACATATACTAAAATTGGAACGATACAGAGAAGATTAGCATGGCCCCTGCGCAAAGGAACCTGACGGATCTTCTCTGAGGAACCTGACGGATCTTCTCTGTAGCCCCCCTGTGTATGGAATAAGAGAGAAACAGACTAATATTAGCGTAGATGCCATTCTTCTAACAATGTAGCAAGTACATCGGGTGTTATGAGAAGTGTTCCTAATTGGTTGACCTAATTAATGCTAAAAATCCTTTACCGGATTTGAATATTAGAAGCACATTAGTGTGTTATGTGTAAACCAGGTTAAAGAGATGGGTCTTTAATCTAGATTTAGAAATGTACGGAAAAAATCAGTTTAAGACGTAATAAAACAGACGATGAACACTATTAACAGCAATTAAATCATGTTAAAAGAAATCATGTTGTTTCAGGGTTGGCATCATACCTAAAGACAACGACGAGTTAATAATATTGAGAAGCGGTTCTTCTGCTACAGGTAACAAGTCTTTCAGTAATTTAGTGGGTACAGGATCTAACAGGCATGTTGTTGGTTTAGATGCAGTGATAAGTTTATTTAGCTCTTCCTGTCCTATGCATTATTTGAATTCAGGAGAGTCAATGGTATGTTTGGGCCAAACATTGAAAGACCAATAGAACATTCTTGACATTTTCTTAATTCTAAGATCTTTAAAGAATGCAGTCAAGGTTTTCAAAGTATATCACCGCCTGAGACTAGATTAGCAAAATCTCAGTTTTATTTGTTATTAACATTACATTTAGTCATTTAGCAGACGCTTTTATCCAAAGCGACTTACAAATGAGGACGATGGAAGCAATCAAAATCAACAAAAGAGTAATGATATGCGAGTGCTATAACAAGTCTCAGTTAGCTTAATACAGTACACCTAGCAAGTTTTTAAAAATCATATAATAAATAAAAAGAAAACAGAAAGAATAGAGCAAGCTAGTGTTAGAGGCCTTTTTTGCTTTTGTTAATTGTACAATAAATAAAAAGAAAACAAATAGATAGAATACAAAAAGATTAGAGAAGCATGTTTTTTTTTGTGATATTCAATTCAATTCAAGTTTATTTGTATAGTGCTTTTCACGATACAAATCGTTGCAGAGCAGCTTTACAGGAAATTAAGTGTCAGTGGTGACTGTGTCAAATTGATGTACATATGGCAGAAATGTACGGTAAAATTCAGTTAATGATGTAATCAAACAGACGATGAACACTATTAACAGCAATGATTATATGTTGCAATCAAACTTGGTAGTGTATGTTGTTTCAGGGTTGGCATCATCTGAGGTCCTCTGAGGGGTTGGCATCATCTCTTCTCAGGTGTTCTGGATCCAGACTGAAGCTTGTGTAAATCCTAGTTACATCCCGTGGCAAAAAACAGAGAAACAAATAGAGACATAATTAGCGTAGCTGCTGTTCCAACCAAGCAAAAATGATTTGTTCAACCCAAGATAAGGAATAATAATGTGCATTTGATCAGATATAACTGCAGTACAAGATTATGAGATGCATTATTTGAATGCTTGGCCAAAGAGATGTGTCTTTAATCTAGATTTAAACAGAGAGAGTTTGTCTGAACCCCGAACGTTATCAGGAAGGCTATTCCAGAGTTTGGGAGCCAAATGCGAAAAAGCTCTACCTCCTTTAGTGGACTTTGATATCCTAGGTACTACCAAAAGTCCAGAATTTTGCGACCTTAGGGAGCGTGATGGATTGTAGCGTGGTAGAAGACTAGTTAGGTACGCAGGAGCTAACCCATTAAGGGCCTTATAGGCAAGTAATAATATTTTGTAACTGATACGGAACTTAATAGGTAGCCAGTGCAGAGACTGTAAAATTGGGGTAATATGATCATATTTTCTTGACCTGGTAAGGACTCTAGCCGCTGCATTTTGGACTACCTGTAGCTGGTTTACTGAAGATGCAGGATGTTCAATTGTTCACCACAAGACTAGTAATGTGCACTAAAACGTAAGTAGGGTCATTTTTGATTTCATGACGACTAATCATTTTCAATACCACTGGCAAAACGAACACATACTGTATACTGCCATATAGATATTTTAATATTTAAAAAAAAATTGTACATCCATTTTTTCAAGGCAATCATTATTTCAAGCTTTGAAATTGGTTTAATCCAAGTCTTCTAAAAAGACACATTCGCTTTATATGATGAACAGATTTTAATATAGGTTTTTATTTACATACATATAAATATTGATCTATTACCATTACAAAAATCTCAATCTTAAACATTTGCTCATTCTGTGTATTTGTGTCTTTAAAATAAGGTGACTTTGTTGCAAAAGCTTACAGCACAAGGAAGCTTGATTTCAAATTTGATTGAATTTGCAAAAAAAGACTAGTACACATTCAGTAATAAAATTATAAAACAAATGACCTCAATTCTGTTGAGGTCTCCGAAATATGACACCACTGAATTTTTATAAGCAGTGATTTAAGAGCCATATATGTTAGGCCTATTTATTTCGATAAATAGAACATCAATCAGATGGCTTTGACCCTAATGTCTGTACAATGTAGTGATGCAGTTAGGCAGACTAGGATATTTATATGTACAAATCAGACAAATATCCCATTCCAAAACATTTCTAGCATAAACTTACATTGTAAAGACATTAAAGTTCCATCTTTGATTGTTGAAAGACTTTCTGGTGCATTTCACTGGTGCCAATACAATTTCCAGTAGGATTTTCATCTGTCAGGCGTGGATCTATTCTGAATGGTTGATAACTTTTGACAAAGGTTAATCCAGGAGCAAAGATAATTAATTTCTACTTTAAAAGCACGGAGAGATCGCGATTGCACAGTCTACGCACAAGCAATGATTGTCGGAGTGAGAGGACAGGCCGCTCATTTGTATAAATTAGGCCTATTTGAGAGCTCGCATCCAGTTTTCTGCGATTACATGACTGTGTTCTCATGTTACAATAAAGCCCTCGCCACATTTGCGCGGGAATGATTACAATTATGCGGAATACCTGCAATCCCGCGCGGACATTCAGACTCTGTAATTGACAGGAGGCGGATGCGTGTCAAACTCACTGTCGGAGAGCAAAGAGAGACGCAGCTTGGAAAAGCGCCGGCTTTTGCCGGTTCAGATATCAGGGCTTTTATTGGTCCGTTCACGGTCGGCTATCTTTAAATATCTACTGAAGTTATCAGTTACCGCTGAAGTGCCGTCAAAGGTTTGAATATCAATTCAAATTGTGGGCGTACTCAGTAACGAACTATGATTGAAAAGTAAGGAAGTATATTATTTTGCATAATTTATACTTAAGTACAAGTAAAAGTACAGCTTT
>NW_015505607.1:178720-217134 GCF_001515645.1 Sinocyclocheilus grahami | reverse complement strand
TCAGTAGGAGAAAATTATTGGTCATCCAATCTTTTACATTTTTAACACACTCTGTTAGCTTAGATAATTTAGAAGTTTCATCTGGTCTTGTTGAGATATATAGTTGAGTATCATCAGCATAACAATGGAAACTAATTCCATGTATTCTAATAATATTACCAAGGGGTAACATGTATATTGAAAATAGCAGAGGACCTAGGACAGATCCTTGTGGCACTTCACTGGAATTAATTGAGATGACTCCCCGTTTAAATAAACAAAGTGGTAGCGATCGGACAGGGGAGGGAAACAGGTAAAAATCCATGGAATAAGAGAAAAAAATGTATTGTAGTGCCTTTAGATGTCAGAATCGGAATGCAAATACATTTTTATAGAATACTGTCATTTGAAGCTAAACACAGCCTTTTAGACAGACAGACTATGGATGAAACCTGCTGTGATTACCCTCCTTTTAAAGCATAAATTTGATTTATATCAATATATAATATATAATTTAACAATAGGTCTACATAATATTCACATATGCAGTTCATACGGGACGTAATGTATTAGCCCTACAGTTACAGCATAGCCTATTATTTAAACCTAAAACATTTGACATTAATATTTACCTATTTTATCTCACAATTCTGACTTTTTTCCTTGCAAATGCAAAATTATATCTCCTAGTTCAGACTTTATAACTTGATTTAACTCAACAATTGAGAGTTTGTCAATTCTGAGGGAGAAAAAGCCAAAAGTGTAGCATTGAAAAATAAACTCATGAATCTGAGTCGAGTTGATTTTTTTAATCATAATTGTGAGATATGATTTGCAAAAAAAATGAAAAGTCTGAATTTTGAAATATAAACTCGAAATAACTTTTGTAAAGGACTAGTGCAGTAGAACAAAGCCTTTGCAGATGTCACATACAGACCTGTAGTAGACGTCTCTTGCATTGTGGTGGCAGAAAAACACTGGTATCAAGTGGAGGGAAACAGGTAAAAATCCATGGAATAAGAGAAAAAAATGTATTGTAGTGCCTTTAGATGTCAGAATCGGAATGCAAATACATTTTTATAGAATACTGTCATTTGAAGCTAAACACAGCCTTTTAGACAGACAGACTATGGATGAAACCTGCTGTGATTACCCTCCTTTTAAAGCATAAATTTGATTTATATCAATATATAATATATAATTTAACAATAGGTCTACATAATATTCACATATGCAGTTCATACGGGACGTAATGTATTAGCCCTACAGTTACAGCATAGCCTATTATTTAAACCTAAAACATTTGACATTAATATTTACCTATTTTATCTCACAATTCTGACTTTTTTCCTTGCAAATGCAAAATTATATCTCCTAGTTCAGACTTTATAACTTGATTTAACTCAACAATTGCGAGTTTGTCAATTCTGAGGGAGAAAAAGCCAAAAGTGTAGCATTGAAAAATAAACTCATGAATCTGAGTCGAGTTGATTTTTTTTATCATAATTGTGAGATATGAAAAGTGAATGAAAAACAAAAAAAATGAAAAGTCTGAATTTTGAAATATAAACTCGAAATAACTTTTGTATTCTTTTATTCCATGGTTTCCATAGACTGCTACTTTAAAACGGTCATTTTCTGCCACCCGATAGGGCCCGCCCATAAAAAACCGGCATCACTTTTTGCAAACACAGAAATTGGTCTATTTAGTTACTCACTTCTTAGCACAGCAGCTACAAAAATCATGTTTATCTGTTATAAAATACACCTTGAAAGTCTTTCCAAGTAATGTCAACCATTATTTTACTGGTAAATAAATGTTTAGGCCTGCATGTATTGTATGGTTTGGTGCATCAAGTACATTTTTTAAAATTAGAATGCGTTTTGAATTTTACGTTTGGGATGAAAGTGACTTAATTTTTGCATGTCTTTTTGCATGGCTCCATGTTTTGATGTGTGTACTGTAGAGTCATATGGTGTTTAGTCCTCCACAGTAGAGGGCGGCAAGTCGATACTCCTCCGTAAACTTTGTCAGAAATGCATCACTTCCGTCGACCTACATTGGAACCAATGGCATCGCAGCAGAACAGGCGGTCCACTCCAGAGGCAGGTTTAAATGCGCCGCCAGCCTGCGCGCAGGACAAGAGAAGCCGTGCTGCATCTGAAAGTTTGCAGAAGTGAATACTTCTAATAACAGTACAAAGTCAGGATGTCAAATGAACGGTAATAGGCTCTTTTTATTTACTAAACCTCAAGTATTGTTTGTTTACATTGCGCGTGTTTTCCTAAAATTAATCGATGTGAGTGTTTTTCTGTATAAGTCTACTAACGTTGCCTTTGGATTCTCCCTCCACTTTGGTGCATTTTGTAAGTTCTATAACTTGTTGGTGTATTATAAATAACACTGAGGACAATAATAAACTTACTTGTTAAAACATGAGTTTAGATCGGTTGTGCATAGACCTGCAGGACGCTTTATTAAAAATGCATTTAGTCGAATGTGCTGTTGGCGCGCGCCATAGTTCGTGTTTGTGACGCGCGAGAACGATTTTTTTTCACTAATCATGTATTTATTTAAGCAAATCTACATTTTGCAAGTTCCGCAAATCGTTTTAATGGTGTCATTAGTTAATATGTAGTTTAGTTTTTCGGAAACATAAGTTAGTATGGAGGCTATTTTTAGTATAGGGGTAGCTCGCGACAAATGGCGGGCATCACAGGACTTATGAAGTGAGCTTGCAGCTTACAGTGCAAGTTAGAAACAATCAAAAACGGTTGTTGTCAATGTGTTATTAGATATTGCATATTGTGTAGTGAGAAGTTATGCTTTTTCTAAGATTGTTTTAGGTTGAACTTATTTAATGAGGACTGTTTAACCTTAGGTTTGGGAGATCGCGGTTATTGTTTCATATTGCTTTCTGCTGTTATACCTTTGTATATCCTTATAACAACACGCAATGGTGGTGTTGCTGTTGCTTAACGTTTTTCTTGATTTTATGTAGACCGTTTCAAGAACTTAGTGAGAATTTGGAGGGATCCCTGTGCAGGCCTCAGAGGAGTAAATGGAAAAAGCGGCCCTCCTGCAGTGGGGGTCTAGACACTGAGAGCACTCCGAACGAGCTCATCCAGCAGTGGTCACCCCCACACAAGAAGATCCTGACTTCTGCAAAAGGGAAAGAAAATGAAGAAAACGCGTTTGTTCTTGCCAGACGTCCCAGGAAAAGAAGAGAATCGTCAGGTTTGTGACTTGAGAAACTGAACCCAGTAAAGCCTTGTGTATTATGTTAGATGCATGCATTTCTATCATGATCTCAGTTTTGCTGAAAAAACTGTTGTACGTTATCTGCTACATGCCTTCTACCCTCTGATTATTGGTTCATACTTTTTTTTTAAGGAAGGAAAGAGGGTGTTTTAGTGTAATTGTAAAAATGTCCACCTTCAGGTTTTGTCTTATTGCTGTAAAATTTGAAAATAATAATTTATCTATCATTTAATTATTTACTTATTTAAAGTAAACATAACTCTTATTATTATTTCAAAAATATGTCAACATTTAATAGTCTGAAGCAACTTTGGTTTACTTATCCATACATAATTTTTCAGAAATATCATTTTAATATGCAAATATAATACACCAGGCTTTTGAGAACAGTTTATTTCTACATCTCTCAATTTTCATTGTATTGTATTGCATTATTTGTTTTGCCCCCACAGTAAAAACTACAGAGCTTTGATCATAAAACTAAGCTTCAAAATGTCATATTACCAAGTCATATTATTGGAAGATAGAAATATCATTTGTTACTGTATACGTATTTTATGCAAGTAGTTTTTATTAAAAAAATCTTACCGTTTTACATTACAAGAATTTTACATAAAATACTTTTTGGCAACATAACATCTACACCAAATTGCATAATTTTGTTTTGATTTATTTTGGGCCTCTGAATATAATTCAAGTGTGAGATCCATTTTCTAACTGTATTAAACTGTATGAGCCATAAAAGCCTGATGCATCAAATATGATACAAAACAAAAATCGAAATTTTTAAAACAGATTTTCTTCTTTTGTTTGTTTGTGTTTTTGTCTAAAGTTTCTGTGAACCTTATTAAAGTAATAGGTTTTTCTGCTTATTTCATAGGTAAAGCTTTACAGGTTTAATGCAGTACTGTATATCTGATTGGAAATATATATTTTGTGTGTGTAAAAGATGTAAAGGGAACATGGGACATAGATGCATGAACAAACAACTTAGCAATACCTTGTAAACTTCCACTTTGGTGGCCACTTACTGTTTCTCCAGATAATTTAGTTGACATTTATTAGTTAATAGGTGGAATTATAATTGCTTATAAGAGATAACAGGGCCTTGTATGGGCAGTAGAGAGTCTAATTTGTTAACTTGTTTGTCCCTCAGCAGGCTTGTGTTTGGACAGTCTGCCTGATGAGCTATTGCTGGGAATCCTGTCTCGTCTCTCACTGCAAGATCTCCTCCGGACATCACGGGTCTGCAAGCGCTGGCATTGTTTAGCGTAAGTTATTCATACACTTTTCTTACAAAGTTGGAAGTTTGGAAGACCACTGATCACCTGTGATGCAAATAATAATAGTCAAAATTGTGCATCTGTAGGTTTGATGAATCTCTGTGGCACAGTGTGGACCTGGTGGGAAAGGCTCAGTTAGATGCTGAGCTTGGGCAGGTTCTCTCAGCTGGAGCCTTGAGGCTGCGCTGTCCACACACCTGCATCGGTCAATCCAGATTTAAAAGTGCCCAGTGAGTAATGCGTGTTTTCACAGTGCCACGATAAAGTCATGTTGTGTAAGTGCTCTGTTGTTGGCGTCTTACACTTGTAAATTTAGTGCATTTTGAATTACAGGAAACTTCGTGTCCAACATCTGGATTTATCAAACTGCACAGTGGAGACGTCTGTTCTCGAAGACATCCTGTCACGCTGCAAACATCTACACAATCTCAGTCTCGAAGGACTGGTGCTCTCTGATAGCATAATTCAGTAAGTTATAGTCTAAAAGACATTTTACACTACATCGTGTAACTAGTTTTTTTTTTATTAGCTGCACATATATACCAATCAAAAAGTGTTTTAATCACAACAAATCAAATAGCATTTAGTGTTTGTGTTAAAAGACATGGAGAAAACTAGTGGTCGACCGATATGATTTTTTTGACAGCCGATGCCGATATCTTGGCTAGCAGGGTGGCCGATATAGCCTAAAGCCGATATTATTTTATTTATTTTAATTAATATTTAAGAAATTTTAAATCATTTGAAAATGGATTAAAGGGGTCATATGATGCAATTTACATTTTTTGTTTCTCTTTGGAGTGTTACAAGCTCTTGGTGCATAAGGTCTGAAAAGCGAGGTGTGCTCTGATTGGCCAGCTATCCAGTGCGTTGTGATTGGCCGAATACCTCAAGCGTGTGACGGAAATGTTATGCCCCTTACCATACTGTGATTACAGTCTCCCAGCAGGACGAGACTCTGTCCAGCTGCTCTGCTCGTGCACATCCCATCATCGGTTCTCTTTTAGCAGTTCAGTCAATGTACTGTTAGGAGTAACTGAATAACTCGGGATATTGGTTTATTTCGCGTCAGAGGGAGTGTCAGGCACGTTTATAAACCGAATAATTTAAGTAATTTGTGGATTAGTGCGTACTGGAGACCCGCATTGTTTCAAACGATTCAGTTCAATTTGGTGAACTGGTTCGACTGGTTCACTAAGAAGATCCGGTTAAATAGAATGATTCGTTCGCGATCCGAACACTAGAAGAGACAAAACCAATAAAACCCATTACAAACGTAACATTTGTTGCATCCAGTGGGGACATAATTACAGATTATAATGACGTTGCATCGCGCCACGTAAACATAAAGCCATGTCTGCATTTAAGATCAGAGAAACAACAAGCGCTTCTCTACACTGCTCAAAACTCGCGTTTGAATCATCATTGTTAAATTATTTAAATATAAAAAAAACTTACTTACAGGCTGTGAGTCAGAAGCGCCAGACTGTCCTTGCAAAGTTGTAACTGCCCACTTTATAGAAACAGCCTTTGTGCCACAGACGCATTAGGCTACTGGTTCAGGAAACAGTCCTCATCCATCCTCCATAAAATGTGCAGCACACATCTGAATATTTGGGTTGAACTGTTCTGGAACAGTGTTGTAAATACAATTTAACCACTGATTTCTAGTCGTGTCCTCTTTTGGAAGACCAAACAAAGTAGTTTCGCTTTCACAATGTGACTCCACAACATGGCAGCAGCGGTGTAGTGCCGAAATTTGCACCCTGCCAGATTAGGCACCCCCTAGTATTGGTAGGTTTAGGTGTAGGTGTGGGGGAGGGGTTAGGATTAGGGGTGGGGATTAGGCAATCAGGTAGCGACTTCAAGGAGGGGGTGAATAATCTGGCAGGGGTGCAGAATTCGGCACAACAGGGGCAACAGCGAGAATAAAAGTTACGCCTTCTTTCTTTGCGTGAACATTGTTCTGGAACAGTGTTGTAAATACAATTTAACCACTGATTTCTAGTCGTGTCCTCTTTTGGAAGACCAAACAAAGTGGTTTCGCTTTCACAATACATACAGTGACTCCACAACATGGCAGCAGCGGTGTAGTGCCGAAATTTGCACCCTGCCAGATTATGCACCCCCTAGTATTGGTAGGTGTAGATGTAGGTGTGGGGGAGGGGTTAGGATTAGGGGTGGGGATTAGGCAATCAGGTAGCGACTTCAAGGAGGGGGTGAATAATCTGGCAGGGGTGCAGAATTCGGCACAACAGGGGCAACAGCGAGAATAAAAGTTACGCCTTCTTTCTTTGCGTGAACATTTGGGTGGTGTTATGCAAATCTTCTCACATAGTGAGGTAGATATGTGGAGGGCGTGTTAGAACGAGCCGTTTTAGGTAGGCGTGGTTGACTCTTAACTTCTCTTCTCTCTTCTCTTAACTTTGATTCTCTCAAATCCAAAGAATATCTCTTTGGATTTGAGACGTTAGTCTTTGCAACTTTACAGATCTTCTTTATGCACCAAGAGCTTGTAACACTCCAAAGAGAAAGGAAAAATTGAAATCACATCACATGACCCCTTTAAATGATAAAGTATTTTCACAAATAAATATTTAATAAAAAAATATAATTAAAAAGGAAGTAAACACTGTAACCAACAGGGCACTCAGTAATCTGGGAAATTAGTGTGCATTGGGAATCATATTTTTTCAAATAAAGCCAAGGTAACACTCATACAGCACACATTGAAAATGCCATGAATATGACACCGTGGGCAAAAGCATGAAGCGCAGCATAATTTGAAATAAGTTTAAAGGTAGTCGATCGCGCGTCTCAGTGAAGCTGAACGCTCCTCCTGTCAGCATTCAATTCTCACGGATCGACCGTCACGCAGAGAACACGCGATCGTGCAGGATACACATGCACACTTCATAAGATCACAGCTGGATTCGACTAAGTTTGCAAGGTTTTTGAAATGTTCATTAGTCATTCAAAGATTTGTTTAAATGATATAAATGCGTATTTGCTGAATGCTGACGGAAAACGAGAAAGTATCATGTTTGCCTTTCTATTACTAATAATATAAGTCCGTATTAGACAGAACTGTTAACGACGACAGCAAACAAGAGGGAGAATGTGAACACTGCGCAGGCGCTGCCGTTCTCAGCGCCGTCAAAATAAAAGTCCCGCCTCGAACGCATCGGCCAAACAGAAAAACTTCTCGGCCCACCACTAGAGAAAACTATTCTTGCTGTTGCCAGTTTTCCTGAGCTCTGTCAATCTAACTAGTAGATCTCACCAGATGGTCTGCCAAACAGTCACATTTATTTCTATTTATGCATTTTATGGAGAAATTACACATTTTATGGAGAAATAATTGCAGTTATCTTTGTAGTGTTATTAGCCACTGGTAACATTTAGAATCCTTGACGTGTAAAGCTGCAGATTTAACTGTGTGTATATATATTATTATTTTATTTTTTTTGCAAATTTAAATATGAAGACCGTGAATCTATATTTTGCTGTCTTTCAGTTCTCTGGCTCAGAATACTGAAATTGTCCGACTGAATTTGTGTGGCTGTTCAGGCTTTTCCCCTGAATCGCTGGCTGAGATGCTGAAATCCTGCACTCGGTAAGGTTAACTTGTATACCAAAAAATCAAAAATGTGTGATCCTGAGGAAAATGTTTCACTGTTTCCACAGAAATATTAAGCAGCATGGCTGTTTGGAACCTTTATAATAAGCAATGTTTCTTGAGCACCAAATCAACATATTAGAATGATTTCTGAAGGATCATGTGATGCTGAAGGCTAGTGTAATGGTTGCTGAAAATTCAGCTTTGCAATCATAAAAATAAATTACATTTTAAAATATTTTCAGGTAGAACTGTTCTTTTTAATTATCATAATATTTTACTGCATTTGATCAAATAAGTGCAGCCTTGATGGGTATTCGAGACTTTCAAAAGCACAAAATCTTACCAACTTTTAAATGTTAGTGTACGTCCAAAGACAAATAATTTCTTAATTATTATGCTTGATGATCATGGATTCATCATCAGAAATGTCAGAACGAGTTGTTTTTGCAGTCATTATGTGCCTTTTAAATACTGTGTAGTCACATTTCAAGTTAAGCATTTGATGCAGTGCACTTACTGTGTTTTTACACTACTTTTATTTTAAAATATCTGCATGCAGTTACATGTACTTAATTTCTGTAAATACATCCCACCTCAATAGCAGCAAAAGTGTTTTACATTACAACATGAACACAAGTACATTGTACTGAAATTTGTACTGATTTGACACGAGTACATGGTAGTCAAAGACACATGGGGCAGTCATGGCCTAAAGGTTAGAGAGTCTGACTTGTAACCGAAAGGTTGTGGGTTTGAGTCTCAGGTCCGGCAGGAGTTGTCGGTGGGAGGAGTGAATAACCAGCGCTCTCTTCCACCCTCAATTTCACGACTGAGGTGAGACCCTTGAGCAAGGCACTGAACCCCCAACTGCTCCCCGGGCGCCGCAGCAATATAGCTGCCCACTGCTCTGGGTGTGTTCACGTGTGTGTGTGTGTTCACTACGGTGTGTGTGCTTAGATGGGTTAAATGCAGAGCACAAATTCTGAGTATGGGTCGCCATACATTCACATAATATAAAGTGAGACGTATCTTTTCAAAGTACATCAAGCATTTTACCTCTAAAGTTCAAAGAAAATTATATTAAAAATATGACCCCTTTTAAAGCCCATCATTTTCTTTCTCTCCCCAGAATTGAAGAAATGAATGTGTCATGGTGTGACTTCAATAATCTCCATGTTCAAGCCATTGCTAACAACATTCCCTCCAGCATCTCTCAGCTAAACATCAGTGGTTACAGACAAAACCTCATCATGGAAGGTAAGGAAAGCAAGGAGTTCAGTGTTATGTAAATGCATGTGTAACCATTTCATACAACAACAATTTGTTTTTTGTGTGTGTTTCAGATGTTAAAGCTGTAGTAAAACGATGTCCGAACCTTACAAATCTAGATTTGAGGTGTGTTCATAATTTGGAAAGATGATTGTGGATCAGATGCCTAATTGCAAACAGCTGGAGTTTCACATTCGGTTATGTGCTTTATCATTACAGTGATAGTGTGCTTGTGACAACAGACAGTTTCCCAGTCCTGCAGCAACTTTCCTCCTTGAGACATCTGGCACTGAGCCGCTGTTATCAGATCCACCCAGCTGCACTCATGTAAGAGATTTGTTGAATTCAGAAAGAAAAGACAAGCATTATTTTTGTTTGAGTACAGTCTCTGCTTACAAACACTAAATATTCCTTCTTTTTTTCTTTACAGTGACTTTGAAAAGTTTCTAAATTTGCAGACCCTGGAGGTCTTCGGGCTCATACAGGACAGCTACCTGCCCATTCTTTGTAAAGGTCTACCGCACATACAGATCAACACACAGCCTTTCTCCACTGTGGCACGTCCCACCTCGGCATCAAGAAAGGATCGCACACTTTGGGGAATGCACTGTCGACTTGTGTACAAACATTGATGTTTTTAATCCAGGATGATTACAAGGTAAACCAAGTTGTAAAATAGCTTTTATAATAGTCCATATCTCTCTTAATTGTGCCCTATTAGAATTATTTGTGATTTTAAAAAAAAGTCTTTAACATCACTGGTAAGTCCTCGTTTTATATTGTTACAGTTTTAATTTTAGTGAAGATGACAATTGTGTTGGAGGTCCTGACAATCTTGAATTGAGTGGCGTTCTTATGTTGCAGCAAAGATCATATGGTTTATCACAAAATAAAAGATGAAGAGTGACAAAGTGTTTGGTACCAATAGCTATAATTTTGAAAATGAGTTTCACTAGATGTTTGTTGCTTCAGGAGAAATTTAGAATATAATGGTAGGTTCTGTTTGTCACTCAAGATCTGTTTTCCTGCCATGATCAAGTACATTTCCAGTTTTACTCTAGGATTATCTATCTTAGACAATGGTTTTATGGTAATCTTAAAATGTTCCCAAATAATTTTACTATACAGAAGCATTAAAACGGGTGCTTTCAGAGCAGAGAAAATATTGTGAATCTCTTCCGTTTTTCGGATCAGTTTTAATGTTGGAAAACTTGAATTTGGTACAACTTTGGCTGTTGCTAGACGTATTTTTATGAATTGTTTACACTGTGAATTGTAAATAAACGTATTGCTTTTTATTTAAAGCCATCCCCTTGTAAGTTTTTCTATTTCCATGTTCTTTACATTGCTACTCCAAACAAATTTCAATGTTACAAAATAAAGAACACTGATATTTTAAAGCACCAAGGGTCCTGAAAATGTGGTTTTACAAATTTCTTCCGTGTTTTAAGCCAGTGACCTGAGCGTTTGACACCACATCCAAACTTTTGCCCTATTGTGTACTTAAAACATTATATTTTTCAGGTTGCAGTTTCAGAAATTTTTTTATTTCTACATTTACAAAATACTTCTGTGCATGTTTGGCACAACAGTATTTAAAAAAAGTTAAGTACATGTGCTTAAACATTTGCATCCATCACATTTCTAAAACACAGACAGCTGATATAGTGGTGTGACAATATAATGCTGGTGTTTATTTCTGAAGGCTGCAACCCAGAGGTTAATTTAAGCACTGACTACAGAAGTGAAATCCTGAGATAGATATATATATATATATATACACACACGACCTATAACTATAAATGTTCATTTCATCTGCAAACCCCATCCTCCCTTAAAACTTGCTGTCCATCTCAAAGTCTGGCTTAAAAGACAATTATTCAGTCCTCAATAAATAAAGAGTTTGATGTATCAAAAGGATTTAATCAAGAATGACAGTTCGCAACAGGTCCTCCTCATTTAAGCTGATTGTAGCAATGGCACCATCATTAAACTCGAAGGATGTCCCACCATCCACCACCATGCAGGCATCCCAGCACCTTGAGCGGACACAAACCCTACCGAAAACAAGAATATGAGCACAAGCACTGCATGTTTTCATCTTGCAGTCTTGTTTAGTCAAAAACATGGAGAAACAGTTAATGCATTAGGTATTATGAACTAACAATATAAACAAATATTTTTTACAGCATTTATGATTCAAAACGTTCAGGTTTGTTCACAGAACATTTATATTAATTTATACAATTTGAAATGTTAAAAATGTTTTTGTAAAACAATAAACCAAGATTAATACTTATTCAATCATTTACCAGACAGTTGTGAAAAGATGGAACTCACTTTTTGGCAAAACCTCTTTGTCGGCTATTGGAAAATACTCTGTTGACTATCGGCTCCCTTATACTGAAGAAAAGTTTGTCCTCCTCTGGGCCAAAGATCAGCGACTCATTGTATGTTTCAGTCACTGAACACAAAAAGAGAGACCACTTATTTAATGTGCAGAATGTTAATTTTATACATTTAAACTATTACAACAATGATGAAAAGTCATTTTAAAATACTAATGATATATTTCAGTCACTGAACAGAAAATATGAGTCATTTATTTAAATGGCAGATTATTAATTTTACAAATTTAAACAATTTTTAAAATGTCATTTTAAAATACAAATGATATATTTCAGTCACGGAGCACTACATTTTAATTGTATAAATTTAAACAGGATTTAAAAAAAGTTAATTTGACACTTATTTACACTTGTATTAAAAACAATAAAAAGTACTTTGAACTCACCACTCTCAATGAACTCCAGATTTAGAGGAACATCCAAACCTGTTTTTAATTTACCTAAGATACAGAAAAGATAAAGATCATGCTTGTAGCGGCTGACGATTATAAACTGTTCAGTCATAGATCATATGTAATGGAGAATATGTTTCACTTAGTTAAATATATTAACTTTTGAGTTTCTAACCTATTCTAAGGACATCCTCCACTGCCTGCTCCACGAGTTTATTAATATTGTAGGACCTGGATGAAGGAACAAAAATGATTTGGTAACTCTTACATCTCTTGACATTTTATGAAATGTTGTAAGATCACTTCAGTAAAGCACCGCTCTGACTCACCAGGCTTTCGATCCAGTTCCAGTGCAAATGCTAAGTCCTGAGCTCTTCTGCTTCTCCCACGGCCCGTCATCGATGGAGATTTCGTAGTATGAAGCCCTATGAAGTGAGAGGTTAAGATGGGGTTTGAAGGATTTATACTTCAACCTGTGGCAAACAGAAATCCACAAGTAAGGGGAGATGGGGGACGCATGGAGGGAAGGAGGAAAAGTGCTTGATGAAAAGCAGTCTTCATAGGTGGCGACTGGTTCTTTATATACAGAATGATGGGCAGGGATAAATACCTGGACGACAGGGACTCCCCAATGAAGATCTCATTGAGCCCTCGGACAGGGAGTAGGTGAGGCCTTTCAGGACTGTCGTGTGTCCTACCTGTCACAGAAATATGATAGCGTTGTTATCTTTGTGCCTCCTGGAACGATAGTTTTTGTAGTCTATACAACACAAAGATGACACAAACGTGTTAAGAGCAAAATCTTCTTACAAAGTAATAAATCAGGGTGGAGTGTTATTACCGCATACACACAACTTTTCCTTAACTGAAATAAAAATACAAAACTGGGAAAACTCTAGAATGAAGTAAAAAACATAAAAAAAAAAAAATTTGAAACACGCTATATTATAAAACTATTATGAAACAAGTCACCTGCATTAAACAAGAAAATGCCAGTAGACAAAATAATCAAAATCAAACTCTAAAGAAAACTAAAACTAATGAAATTAAGACACTGAATTAAACAGAAAATAAAATAGAAATTAAAATGATTTTTTAAATAAAATTTTTCAGTCTGTTAATTTAATATTTCATTATATTTGTACAAAACATAACCACATGTGCACAAAAAAGTTAATTATTTCATTTAATAATTACTGAATTCAGTAATGAAAATCAGTACAGCATATTTCATAATTTTTTATATTTTATTTAGTATATAATATTTTATAATTAATGTAATTATATATAATATATATTCATTTATTTTTATTTCCTTTTCAAAATGTCTCGTTATTGCACTGCAAAAAATAGCTCATTCTAATTACTGTAATACAGTAATAAAATAATCCTTTCTCTTTTGATTTTTTTGTGAAATAGAACCTGGAAATTTCTTGACAGTATTTGCAAAAATTAGAAGTGCGGCATAGAGGAAAGTTCTGTTGAGATAGCAAAGTGTACAACATGATTCGCACTGCTCTGAGTTTCTGTGGTGATGCGGTGCGCCTTGCTGTGCTGCTCGAGGCTCAGCTGCAGCTCATGCAGGTCCACTGGAGTCGGGTTGATCCCGGTGCCCTCCAAGTACATACGGATACGCTGACGCCACTGCCACCTAACGGATACATATACTTTTTAAAAAACAGAAAGAAAAAATAGAGAGGGGGTACATCATAGAAACAAAAAAAAAGCAGGTAGAATGATGATAAGAATAAAAAAGGGGACCCCAAAAAAACAGGCGGGGTTTAGCAGCTCTAAAGTGGCATCATATCGGTCAGGTTCAATCTTGCTAAATAGCAGCACTTAAACGGTCAAATGTTGCCTGTTACTTTTCTCCACAATGGTAAGGCTGGATCAATCACAGTCATTTATGATTAAAGGATAAACATTTAATCATTTTATAGAATTGGTTGGGGTGGATTTTTATTTTTATGTCAGGTGCTAATGATCAGAACTGATGTAAGGAATAATTGACGACGGGCCGTTGAATTATTAGAAAAATAATGCACACCCAAGGTGGTGTTACACCTCGGGTGTGCATTATTTTTCTAATAATTCAACTATGGGGGTAGAATTGTTGCTTAATTCCAAATAAATAGATTATGATCCACAAATGAGATCCACAAATAAATCTTAAAGTTTCAAAAACATGAATTAAATTCACAAATAAATACAATGAGATTTGCAAATAAAAAACATATTCACAAATATATATTTATGTCACAACCACAACTTTGCCTGGCATTTATTTGTGAATCGCGTCCTGTGCATTTGTAGATAGCTGCACGCATTTGTGAATCGCGTCCATTCAACGGCCCGGAGTCAATTATTCCGCTTATACTACGGTTGCCACACCTCAAGACATCGATCAGATGATATATTTAAAGGGATTTGTCTGGTTTTTGTACTTAAATCGCTATTGTGAGTAGGATTATTTCTTCCGCATCTCATCCAACGCCTCTTTTGCTAGTTCCAAAAACGTAATTTTAAAGCTGGTTATGGAGGCTTGAGCCGTTGATAGCATTCTAATGCAGTTATTAATGAAGTTATTAGAAAGAGAGCGAGAGAGACAGAGACACACAGAGAAAGTCCCTCAACATTTCTGCAGCAGCGTCTCTAAACAACGCTGTTATTATTACCTCGTTAGTGAGAAATGATGCTACACTATATAGGCTAACTGATACAATCAGTCAGGGCAGCGCTGACAACACCTTTTTGTGCAAACTGCGTGACGGTAGTGTGCGTGTGCGAGCACGTGTGATTGCAGTCATTCCTGTGTGCTGTATAGGTACTGTATGCTAATTTCCGTTATTACGGTTAACTATGCGAAGTGATATGGAACTGTAATGCGGTCAAGAGAGCTGCCTGGAACTACGTTCGCCGTGCGTTTCCCTGAAAATAATTGCACACCTCAGAACGTTCGTCAGCCAATCAGATTCAAGCATTCAACGCCCCCCCGTAGTATAAATAACTTATAATTCTTAGTGGACACATTTTTTTGTTGACATGGAAAAAAAAAAAAACGCCCCTAGCTTTGAATACGGCTTAATGGAAGATTTGGCTTTCTAAGCTACAAAGCACCTCCCCCAAGAGGAAGAAGACCAATCCTTGTCCCATAAGAAACAGTTATTAGCTAGTAACATTAGCTTTCCTGTGGGGTACATAGTCTATATCATACTTCTTTTTATTAAGAATTGCTCACTTGTACTAAAACTTTTTGAACTAGAAGTACTTTTGCGGAGTACTTCTGCAAGAGGTGTGGAAGAAAACAACTGAGTGCAAATTGGATTACTGTCGAGCGTAAGCAACAGTAAACAAGAGGTACCCACCTGAATTCACCCTTCCTGAGTTTCTGTAAGGCCTCAGAAAAGGCATGTGTATAGTGCACAGGTAAACACAGGTGACCTTCTGACCTTTATATACAAAAACACAGCTACATTATATATTTATAAAACCAATAAGAAACAAACTTATGATAGGATATTGTTTATTACCTTTCTGGGTCTGTATTGACCCCCAATACAGGTTTGTTCTTATCATACACTTTACTGGCAACTAGTAGCATGGTGCCATCACCTAAAAAATAAACAAGTCTATTAGAATTTACCAAAAGAGAAAATAAGTTAAAACTATCAAGCATAAAAAGGCAAAACCTGAGCTTTACCTCCAGCAGAGATGATGGCATCGGCCCATCGTACTGTGTCCTCATCATACTCTCCTCTTTTGACAATGCGCACCTCAATGCCTTCTTTCCTACAAAAATGAAAGGAGGATGGTTTTGAAAACTGTTTGAAAATTCCTTCAAACACTGTCAGTTTCCATTTCTGATCATCATCTTACTGTAGGCTGTCCACAATCTGTCCAACATTGAAGGTGTGTAAATTGTGTCTCTCCAGAAGCCCAATGTAACTGGATCCTTTCAGTGCAAGCTGTGAAGACAGATTAAATATCATAAACAATAGATTGCTTCTAAAAGGGGTCCTATTATGCTCTTTTACAAAGTCTTGATTTTGTTTTGGGGGTGTACTAGAACGGGCTTTCATACTAGGTTGTTCGAAAAACATTATTTTTCACATATTTTACATTATTACAACACCTCTCTCCCCAGTCTGGCATGAATGGCTCGAATAGTTCCTGTATCAAATGAAGGCCCTCCTTCTGAAATACGTGTGCTGTGATTGGTTAGCTGGGCCAGTGTGTGCTGTGATTGGTTAGCTGGGCCAGTGTGTGCTGTGATTGGTTAGCTGGGCCAGTGTGTGCTGTGATTGGTTAGCTGGGCCAGTGTGTGCTGTGATTGGTTAGCTGGGCCAGTGTGTGCTGTGATTGGTTAGCTGGGCCAGTGTGTGCTGTGATTGGTTAGCTGGGCGAGTGTGTGTTGTGCTTGGCACCACTCGGCGCCTGGTCGGGAAATGTCATGCTCTTTACCATAGCCGCCTGCGAGCTTCAGTGTAAATATTGCCTCAAAATCAAATCAATTTGAGCGCGATTTAAACCCGGATGATTGTAACCACTCTAAGTTCGTCGGCCTTGGGAAAGTTAGCGAGTCTCAGACATAGTGATAACACTCATTGCCTTCTCTAGTGCAGCTCAACCAGGTCTCGTCCCATTCGTCGATATTTGTGATATCACAAATCCCAGAAAATATGCATTGTAGTCCAAACGAGTCGTTCGTTGTAGTTTTTGAAAAGTGATTTCTGTTAAATAAAATATCTCCCTTTGAATTGGACTTTGAGCTTTGTAACTTTGCAGATCTTTTTTTATGCTCAAACAGCAATATTACAGACTAACTAAAGTTGAAAAAGTGAAAAAGCATAATAGGACCCCTTTAACACGGTCTTTTCACATTGTGTATAATGGGGTTAGTTGGTCTTGGACTTTTGCTGCAGGCATTGTTGGTGGGCTTTTAAATACTTAAGCCCAATTTGCTTGCTGCTGAATTAAACTGACAATAGTACCAGCAAAAAAAATAAAAGGGAAGATAAAATATCTGACTCCTTTTATTAAGAAATATACATTTTCCTATAAAACACTGTCAGTTGAATACTGAAAACAGTAGTGAAGTCAAAAGTATTAGATAAAATTATAGTTTACAAAGTTAACCCTTCAATACATCCAGATATATAAAGATATAATTTTTTATGACGATATTTATGTGTTTATCTAATATCCAAATATAAATATCTTAAGTAAATTCAAATATAGATAGAGGGCGGAGTGAAGCAAGAGAAGGTGTGGAGAGAGAGAGAGAGAGAGAGAGAGAGAGAGAGAGAGAGAGAGAGAAAGACTTCCCAATTATGGGAATTTGCACTCACAATTTATAAACATAACCGCATTACACAGAATAGAGTGCAACGGTCAGGTTACACAAAGTAAAATTCCCATTCATATTCTCCATATGGGAATTAATTTGAATGATAATTTGTAATCCTATAAGGACAGATCTACTGTGAGCTATGAGGTTAATCGATGGTATTTGCTTTTGCTGAAGCCATCAGCCTGCAATATTTCAACTTATTTTAATAATCACGTTTAACTGTGGAAAAAATACACTACCCATAATTCAGCAAAGAAATCTCCACCATTCAGAAAATGGCAACAAGCTAAATTGTGCCAAAATAACTCTTTAGTGCCCATCCACTCCCATAAAGCATAACAAATGACTTATGCTGAATTTGGAAATGCATAAAAGTGTACTACTTTTCTGCCATTGAAAGATATTGTAAAAATAGAAAGAGTAGAATGCTAGTGGGCAGATCTGAATTCAGCAATCAGTCCGTTTTCATATGCATGACATGACTTAAAATATTGATATGCATATTTTTCAGTATAGTTATAAAAGTTCAATATTTCTGCATCGTTTTTTATTTAATGACCTATTTGCAATGCTTCATGGGATTGCAGTTTGTAATACTTTTTTGTTGTTGTTGTTGTTTCAAACCACCCCGAAGCTGATTGCTTCATGGCTTAAAACTCTTAAATGAATAAATTTATTATTATTATTATTATATATTTTTTTGTAAATCCCTATGAGGAAAATGAATGGGAAAAATAATTCCCAAATCAAGGCTGCTGGAAAAGTGGGTAGGTCACATTTCACGATGCAAATATTACAGACACCATCGCCAGAGGATAGATTTCGAATGATGAGCATTTTGCAAGGGTTTTAAAGCAAAGGTTAATACACATTTCTTAAATGTTTATTACATTTATGACAATAAAAATACATATAGTACCTAAGGCTATTACACTATTAATACTACTATACACAAAAAGTCTGAAAGAACAATGTGTTAATGCGGAATGTATAGAAATGTGACGTTAATTTGTAGGGCAACCTTATTTGGGTTAGCCTATTTAGCGGGTGTACATTTCTAAGTAAATAAATAAATAAATAGCATTTTTTAGTAAAGTAAAAAGCCAGTGGTTAACATTACCTTAAGAGACTTTACGTCTATTTTTATACAGCACCCGCCTGAAAAGCATTAACAAGATAAACCGGTGTGTCTGATAAACAGGTGTATTCACCTCATCACAAATGTCTGCTTACCAGCTGTTTAAGGTCCTCCTCTGACAGTCCCGCATAACGATATCTCTGCTGCTCGAATTCATATCGTGTGGTCTTAGTCACAACCGCCACCTTCGCCGGGTTGAAGCCACATTCAGCTTGCGAAGCAACTTTACACACGGCTGTCTGATGAAAACACAGACGACTACAATAGCTCCCAGTGAAACCCGCCACTAGTGGATTTCCACAGGAAAGGGATTTCCTTAAAGCTCGGGATAGCATTCTACTACCGCAAAATAGTATTGGGGAAAATGACCAGAAACCACAAAATGAATTACACAATGAACATTGTCAGTCATTCAGTGCTTGAATCCTGTCCTCATCAGACAGACAGACAGACAGACCACCAGTCTACCACGGGCAATTCATTAAAGGGGCTTTACGGCTTCAATATGCTGCAGGTGCTTGGCAAAGTAAATTAAAGCGATGCAAATTGTACTAAACACACAAGACTGATTTATCTATGGGATTGTAAGGTGTTAAAGTAACCAGCAGTATTCAGTGACTGACAGTTAACCTGCTAACCAAGGCAAAGCACCTAATCTTACTTTCTAAACATATGGCCACAGCGGCTATGACTGTGATCTGACTAGCAGGTTGTCACCTGCTGGCTACGCAGTGTCTGAAGGACAGAAGGTCACAATTGCTGAAGGTTTCGTGCACGATGCCCTTTCTAAGTGTACGTGATCTAGCTGATTACAGCTGTCAGTTTTAGCATGACAACCTGGCCACCAACTCTACCTCTCCAAGCGCGGTGACCGATCACATCCCCGTCTATCTGCCCTCAGACATCTGAACGACGGAGAGCGCAAGTCTAAGCGATCCACGGAAACCTGGCGTTTAGCGTCTGCCGAAATACAGTACTTCAAAACACAAACTTGAGGCTAATAAAAACATCAGATCCCACACTCACGCATGCCGCCATCTTTAAAGCACGTAGCGCTGACTCGGTGGGCGTGGCTTTGGATAGAGTTTTTTTCAGAGCCATGGAAAGAGAGAGTTGCGTCAACGGAAGTCCAAAACGCTCGGTTGTCACGTGATTCACGTAGACCACAGTTTTGTATGTTTATTCAGAGTCCGCTTCATCTGAAGTCCTCTGAAGGGTTGGCGTCATTTCTTCACAGGTGTTGGGTCATTTGAAGTCTGAATATAGAGGCTGAATATAGTCAGCAGGAGCAATCTATAGATCACATCAACAAAATGTGATGTAATCATACTAGGGAACTGGCACTTTTTCACAAAGAGCAGGGAAAGACTTGCCAAAACCAGTGAAGAGACTCATTGTGAGGGTGATGTCTCTTTACAGGGAGTCTTCAGGTGGTTCTTGTTCTGAAAGCAAGATAGCGAAGGAGAAAAACACAGGAGAAATGGTTAAGTGATGCTCCATCACATTGCAGTCCTGTGGCATCTGCTCCTTCAACACAGTGCTTCTTTAGTAGCTAAGACGTTTAAGTATAAAATACAGTAATAATGTACAGGTTTACTGTAATTACTTCTATAATATAGTAGTGGTATATAATCCATTTTTGGACATTTAGCCTAGCATGATTCTGAAATGAAAACTGCTCACCTACATTAAACTTTTCATTCTCACTTTGGTCCATCTGCATCCTCTGCAATATATCTAAGTCTATTTAATAACTCCCCACCAGCAAAATCACTTAAATTACACAACGATGGATGAAACTGCATGAAGAGAATGAATAACATCCCGTAAATCTACTAATTAAGTGAGGCATAATCTAATGATAATCTGTTTTAATGCACAGGGTAATTTGATTAGCTGTGCTGATAATATACTATTTTGTTTTATAAATGTCATACCTTTCAAAAGTTCATCACAGCGGTCTCTTCTGCTGCATCTCTAAGGCGCTGATAGTATGAGCGCTAACTTCCGGGAACTATTGAGTGGCTCCACGATCCGCCATTGCTGTAAAAAACTGGTCCATTGGAGTGAACGGAGTTGTCACAACTCTCTCTCTCTACAGCTCTGGGTTTTTTTTGTGCTAGTGTGCCCATTCTGTACTGGCGCACAGAAGTCTAGGTATCTAATACGTTTATGGAGAATATCTCAACAATTTGAATCTAAACAAGGTTTCCAGATAACAATAAAAAAAAATTAATACAATAACTGAAAACCATGATATTGCTGTAACACTGGCTTTTCCATAGTTATTGATGACGCTAAAAAAAAGTATATAATAAAAAGTTTAATGACATGTAACATGAGTTCTTGACAAGAGTACTCAGTTTATTATAGCAGTTATAACTAATACTGAACTCAAAGTTGTGTAATGTATCCCCTATTTTTTTATGTACATCATATTATGTTTATTGTTTAAGCTCAGTAAAAAGTGTAATTGCTGACGAATGAGGTGGGGATTGAGCGTTCAGTTAATTGGATCTTCTTCCTTGCTTGGAAGGAAAGTCTGAGCTTGAAGTTCGAAGTGTCAAATAATGTAGGCGGACGGAAAGTTCGGGAAGACAAGACTCTCCTTCTAAAAACTTCTTGATTGTGGAGAAATAGTGGTACCTTGGATAACTGCCCAACAGGATGGACGAGAGTTCTTGCCAAAGACAGTGAACTACATTGAAATCTGAAGCAAGATAGTTTATAACCCTACACTCTTTAACAACGTCCCTTCTTGGAGTAGCCTGTCGCATTTGACAGTGACTTATATAGGATGCGCAAATAATTGCTATTTGTTATACGGGGATTTTATTTAGGGCTCCACTGTGCTTGTGTTGTAAATTTACGTTGCATTCGATTTACTGTTTAATAGACCAATGTATTTGATTATTAAAAATTGATTATTCATATCGATTTTTCAATTAATTCAAAATGTGTCTCCATACATCAGTAGTTTTCAGCTGTTTTCGTCAAGACTAGTGAACAATCACTCAAAAATGTACGTGCACTGAAAGTGCAAAGCGGCCCCTCTTGTTATGCAAATGCAATTACATTTAACAGACGCAGACGCACAATAACACTACCATTCAGTAGCGCAGAGACACAAACCCAAGCAGAGAAAATTTGATCTAGAACTCATATTTTTCCCCGCTCTCGTTACCCATAACTGCAGCGTCACACAGTTGGTCGGGATAGATCAGTGAAGAAGCTACGGGAGGTATTTCCTTTCACTTGAGAAAGAAAAGCGGACAGCACACGGACAGACGGACAGACGGAGACACCGGCGCGCTTGCTTCTGACCGGCTTCAGTTATTCGGTGAGATATTGAGCTACTTATCCTTTGCTCACACAGACAACATTTTGGTACGATTAATATACTGTGAAAAGCGATTATGTAAACAAGTTTGTCGGCTGTAGTGTCACCGTGATGTCCTTTCTGTGGGCTGTGGGACATTTGTGCTTCGCGTTATGAATACTTTTTTTGTTTAAAGGCTGAAAACCTGGTGTCTTCAATATTTGTAATCTACTTCTTTTCAGGCACATGTTGATTAAGGCATTAGTATGCAATGAGCCTTGCTGTAAATAAAATATCACTGAAAAATACAAATGCTGACCGCGGGAGGCAACTCTGCCAAAGTGAACCAATAGCAATTATTATTTATATTATAGATTAATTATTTAGTACAATTCCATCATTATTAGTGTTTTTTTTATTCTTTCAGGATGAGAGTCATATAGCCAAGTGTTGTATAATCAGCCTTGCATATGTAATGAAATGTAATTAAAATTGTACAATTGGAAATTACACTGGCATATAGCTGAAGCAAAGACAATATTACACAGTGACATTTTATAATATACCACACTGATTATTAGTAACATCATCTCAATGCTTTAAACATAAACTGTGTAAAATTATTAAGGGATGAAAGTAATTATTTTATTTATACATTGACAGAGCCCTCATTCATCTTGCTTATGGGCGCAACACAGACCGAGCCAACCCTGAAGTTGGGTAAACTGGAAATGGCACGCCAGAGGCTGCTACAGCGTTATGAGCACCAGCCCTTTGTCTCCTGTCTAGCTGGACTGTACGGCTGCCAGTGGAGGCGTTACCAGATCACACATGCTCAGCCTGGACACTGCTGCTGCTCTAAGGTGCTCTCATGGTAACTTATAATGCTGAGATTATTTAAAAATAAGCTGTTAAGCAAGTTAACTTGATCAAAGCAATTATGCATTGTCACAGTAAGAGGAAATTTTGATGCAAATAAAGTACTTCACAAAAATTCCTCTTTTTTTTGTGTCCTTACATGCCCATGTGTGATTATTCTAGTAATATTTAGGTCATGTTGAAAATGCATTGATAGTAAGCCAGATATTTATGCATTATATAATGGCTTAAAAAGGCTTAACTGTCTTTAATCTTTCAGCTGGAGTGTGGCAGTTTTGCTCTGATCGTTCTGACATTTTGTCTCAGTCTGGTGTTCCTGTACTTCTGGAGTGAAGCACAGAATGACTACAATGACTTTGACTGGTTTGTGTCATACATAAAAGATACATTTTAGATTTGTTATTGACTTCCATTATTCATTACTGTTAATTTTGTTTACACAAAGTTGTTTTCCAACCCGAAACATTTCTTTAATAGTTCAATAGACAGAATGACAATGGCACATATAATTTTTTAAAAAGATCTCTCAACTTAGGTAACTTAACTGGAATACACTAAAGTAATATTTCTCCTGCTTTGCCTCCAGGTTTAATTTTGGTAATCTGGGCTTCTGGTTTCCATGGTCCATAGTTTTGTTGATTCTTGCTGTTTTTTTGTTCACTTATGTTGCTGTTCTGCTGGTATGTGCTTTAAGAATTTTTATATATATATTTTTTTACAAAACACAAAACCCCACAGTTAAGAAATCACTATTATAGTTTAATGGTCTCCATTGTGACAGATTAAATGTACTTATTGTATCCTAGTTGTCAATGTTTTTTTTTTTGCTTTTTATGCATAAAGTCTCCATAGCAAGTTACTAAATGGTCCATCCGATAATTTGCTGGTAATAAATATGTTTACATTCACAGCTGCTGGCAGTTTGTCTTCTCTCAGATGGCCAGAGATTATATTTACACTGGTGTCACAAGGTAATTTCATCCACATCTCGTCTATGTAACAAACTAAAAGTCGGAGACTTTATGGTTTACACTTTTGAATTGATGGTATCTCTTTTGATAGATCGGGATCTCAGTGACTTTGATTCTCTCCATTGTGGCCTCATCTGTTCTCACAGATTTATGGAGCAAAGAGTGGATGACTGTACTTTTATCTTTTCAGGCATGTTTACTATCATAATATTAATATTGGAGCACATAACTGTGACATTTAATGTTCTCCATTCCCATTTGTCAGGTAACTGCTCCATATCTACACATAGGTGGTGTAGTTTTAATGACTCTATTATCTTGGCCAATAGCCTTGCATGTCTTCCGTATCAATATGAGAGGTAAGGATGAGTTTTTAGGTATAATATATTTCCAATAACCAAAAGGAAATATCCTTTTTTTTTAACCACCCTGATGCATCTTATGTCACAGAAAGTGCATATTTTTTATGGTGAATTATCTGCCTGTGTCTGTTTCAGTGAGAGGGATGGCCATCATTGTGCTGTACATAACTGTTCTAGTGACTCTGTTTTTGGTTCCTCTGGGCATGTACTCCCCCTGCATTAAAGAGAGGAGCAGTCTGGGAACAGCTCCTGCTTTAATTGGACACAGGGGAGCACCAATGGTACACTTCGTTATTCTTCTTAGGCTTTTCAGGTTCAAGCACCAACCTTTGAATATTAATGTTTTTTTCTATGTTAATATACTTTCTAGTTTTATATATATATATATATATATATACACACACAGTATATATATCATACATTGGGATAAACTGTATGTGACTTTTTATTGATTACAGAAAATACGCTGCTGCTAACATCAGCACCAACCTGTATGTGATCAGCCAGCCGTGGCTGTATTCTCTTGCCTGGTGCGCAGGGGCTCATTCTGTCGCCACTAATGCTGTTCACATCCTCAAGAACCTGCAAAGACCGCTCTTTCTCATGGTAAATGACACACATCTACAGTTCTCAGAGATTTGTCCATCCTGTTTTTTCCCTGTGGTTTTCCTCTCTGTCTCTCACAGACACCGGATGAGTACAGGCTTATGTGGACTCTTACTGACATCACTTCCCTTATTCTTGTCGTGATTATCTTTGTGTTTCACTGGTGAGTCTAAGCACAGAATTTACCACATCTCACTGTGACAGTGAACATGTAGCTGCAGTCCGAAATCACTCTGTAGTCCATACAAAAGACACTATTGTAGGCTGTTAATGGTGATGTATTTGCAGGTGGAGGGAGCGTGGGTTGGCTCTCAGTGTGGACAGCAGTTCAGTAATTGAGAGTGGGTCCTACAGACAGTTCAGGACAGGTAAGAGGCATTTAATCTTTTAAACCACCTCTTAAGTCAAATTATTGAATTATTATTTGAATAGTTCTCAAAAATGAAAAATTGCTGAAAAAAAAAGACTCTTAGATTGTTTTATTTATCACAGTAAACCCCCAAAAAATTTACTCATAGCCAAGTCATCCAAGATGTAGATGAGTTTGTTTTTTCATTGGAAAAATGTACATCAAAATACTCGCCAATGGATCCTCTGCAGTGGATGGGTGCGGTCAGAAATTAGAGTCCAAACAGCTGATAAAAACATCACAATAATCTACAAGTAATCCACACGACTCCAGTCCATCAATTAAAGTGCCCCTATTATCCCATTTCGAATATTGCCTTTCAGGCAGTGTGTAATGTAGCTGTATGTGAATGCAAACGATCTGCAAAGTTGCGAAGCCGAAAGTGCACGATAAATAAAGTTATTCTCCCAAAAGAAAGAATCGACTCTGAAAAGTCTAAACGAGTCATCAGTAATTCGAAACCCATGGCTACACGTCACGGGGTAACACATTTGCATAATGCCCACCTTCTACGTTTACCGGCCGCGCCGCAAACAACTTGACCCGCCCTCAAACTCTGTACTGTAGCTTGTGTGTGGTTAACATCATGTCGAGAAGACGCTGTGTCCTACGCTGTGCAAGTAAATTTGTTTTATTTTCACTTCCAAAAGATGAAGCTGCAAAGAATCAATGGTTAAAATATTTTTTTTCCCACTGTACCGCAGCAGTACAACCCCAATCTTTTTTTGTGTTCCCGTCATTTGACTGACATCTGCTTCTCTAATCTCGGGAGTTCAATGTGAGATTCACAAAACTCTTGCCCTTATAAATAATAGATGTTTATATTTTCTATCGAGCATTCAAAATACGGAACTATAGCAATGGGCATATCGTTTCTGACACACGCTGTATGCGGTAGACCAATCACAACAGACTGGGCCATCTGACCAATCAGAGCAGAGTAGGCTCACAGAAAGGAGGGATTTAGAGAGATTGAATCTTAGAATGGCTTTGAATGATTTGTTTGAGAATCATTGGAAAACAAAGGGATATTAAATGCATATTTTGAGAAAACGAAAGTGTTTTTGACCTTGCATGCATGTAAACCTATTGTAGGAGACTCCCAAAACAATATTAGGAACCTTAAAAATGGCATAATAGGGCCACTTTAACGTCTTGTGAAGTGAAAAGCTGCGTGTTTGTAAGAAACATCTCCATCATTAAGGCATTTTAACTTTAAACCTTTGCTCCTGACAAAATATGAATCCATAATCCATAATAGTGCTTCCTACAGTGAAAAAGTCCATCCCCCGTTGTCCTCTCACTTCAAAATCCACTGACATATTTGTTTAGAACTGTTTTCGCTTGTAAATGGTGCTTAATCTTTGCATAGCTCTCTCCTCATTCAGAGGAGATGACATTTTCACTGGAAGAGGCAATATTATGGATTATTAGCCAAAAGCAATGGTTTTAAATTAAAATTATGGATTTGTGTCTTACAAACACACAGCTTTTCACTTCACAAGATATTAATTGATGGACTGTAATCGTATGAATTACTTGTCCAGCTGTTTGTACTCTCATTCTGACGGCACCCATTCACTGCAGAGGATCTATTGGTGAGCAAGTGATGTAATGCTAAATTGTTCCAAATCAGGATTCTGGATGGGCTGAGGGTGAGTAGATTTTCATTTTTGGGTGAACTATTCCTTTAATCTGAATCTTCAAGACCATAACGCTGATCATATTTCACATTCCCATGAACAGATATGAATGATGTGTGGTCTTTATCCAACATGAGTGCCTCTGACAAGCAAGAACCATCTCTTTGAAGTGCATGATGAAGTGTTCTGGTTCATATTCTGCTTGTCTGTCATTTAGTGATCAAACACTTACAATTTATAAACTGTAAGGGTGATTTCAATGTACCACATAAACAGTGGTTTATACTGGCTTAACTGAACATCAGTTACAGTTTTATATATATATATATATATATATATATATATATATAAAACTGTAACTGATGTTCAGTTAAGCCAGTATAAACCACTGTTTATGTGGTACATTGAAATCACCCTTACAGTTTATAAATTGTAAGTGTTTGATCACTAAATGACAGACAAGCAGGCTGTCTTCATGTAATATTAATGGGATACATACAGTTAATAAATGCTTAGTTCTAGTGACTAATCTTGCACCTCATTTGAATTATGGCCTTTTGCAAGCCCCAGGTTTTATCAATGCTAGTGTAAAGGTTTCCATTTCAAGCATGAATGGAAATATTTGTCATGTCGATGAAACTCACGTTTCCTTCACTGAAATATTGGTGGATCCATTGGTTTTGTTTAATCTCAAGTGGTATTTAAAATACATGTCATGGTTTTGGCTGAATCATTACTCCTAGACAATAGTGTAAGAATCCAAGAGGTCATAAATTATTTTTATGCTAACATTTTGTAATTTAATACACGTCTAATTCAGTATCATATTTAAGCCTCATAAGATCATTCAGTGTAATCACTTTTTGGTTATTGCAATATGTTTAACTCATACGTACAATCTTGTTATTTTTATTTCTTGAATAAATCTTGTGTCTGATTAAATTCTGGCAAGAGCATATTGTTTTACACTGAGTTTAGCAAAAAACTACAAAACTTTACACAAACTACAAATTGTGTTGTTATTAAGTAAACCTATTAAAAATATTTTTTGTTAATTGAAATAAAGCAAAATAAAATATAATTATTAGTTGAAAAACTTAAACTAAAAAAATGGGAAATGTTGTCATGGCAACTTACTGAAAATAAGTTGAAGTACTAAAATAAATTAAAACTGAAAAAAAAGTTAAATAAAATATATTAAAAAACAATGAAAAAAACACAAAATGACTTAAAAATTAAAAAACATCTGAATATTAATAATATATAAACAATATTAAAATAACACTGATTACAAAATTTGACAGTCATTTATAACTAGACCTATTTTATAAATAAAGGGGTTCATGTCACGCGTGTAGCATTCAAAGGATCTAATTGTAAAGTGATTGATCATATGATCGTAAATCATTGATCAATTATTAAAATAGCCCAGCTATCTCATATGTTATTGTTTTATTTATAAACAGCAGCTTCCAACACAAGAAAATTGGAATGACCAGAATTACAAACTAGCAATACAGTACATACGTTCTAAAAAAAAAAATAAAAAAAAAAGAATAAATAAATTGGACAATGTCCAATCTTGTGTATAAATTATAATGATTGTTGTCATATAACTGATCATTTAATTTATAAGACACATTCTAATATGCATCTCTGAAATACCTGGTCAAGCATTTACAAAGGTAATAAAGTAATACTATTCAGAAAAATTAAGAGGATATATTTTTAGACTGAATAAAATTTTGTTATCATTTGGTTAAAATTAATAATAATAATCAAATCAAATCATTTCATTAAATTAATTCATGTATCAATCAGTTCAATAAGTGCTGACCTAGAGGTCAAATATGACCAGGAGGAGAATCTTGTACGTCTTTAAGCTAAGGAGTAAAACCAAATTCTGCAACATTTCCATATCTTTATAATGCATTTCATTGGCAAAATGAGATGTGCAAATCATTCACAAATTAAATAACTGAAATCATGAACTTGATCTGACTTAATAGACTTTCAATTTGGTATCACAGTAAAAACCATACGAGGGCCTAAAACTTAAAGGCAACAAGTGTTTTTGACTGTCAATTTATCATGTTCTTCATTGACATTAAAAGACTGAGAAATGCTATAAAATAAATTAAACTCGCAATTTACAATTAAGGCTCCAGCATGAAAAAGTAACAACACTAATGGCAGATTCAGTTTATCTTCATGTATCAAAATTATGGATCTAGGATGTAGTAAGAACTGAGTCTGTGTGCTTATAAATAAACAGTGCACTATTATAAGCCTTGCATGTTACTTATTATTTACACGTGAACTGCGCTGCTTGGTCATGGTCGTCAACATCTGACTGATGTAAGACGTAAGAAGATCGTCCATCTTGTATCCCTGTGGATAGTAAGGAAAGTCAGTTGATAAAGTAAGCCACACCGCAAACTGCATGTCTTTTAGAAAGGAATAGCTGGTGCATTTGCGTCACCAAAGTACCATGATATTACCATCTGATACCATCACTGTACCACCACAGTATTTTATGAAAGGGGTGACTCACCAGTGAAGTCTCACACAGCAGTTTGCTGCCTCTAACCAGGTTACCAATGGTAATGTGGAAATAGGTATGTCCACTACTCCAGTTAGAGATTTTGGTGAAGGGATGTGTGCCCAAAATGTCCTGCAGACAGATGGTATATCTGTATTCAAAGGTTTTTACAAAAGGGCCTAATAATACATTTCTGGAGATTTTTGACTCAAAAGAGGGAGGTTGGCCACTTTGCGTTAGTCTTTATTTATGTTACTGCAAGGTAAGTGTAACATCAGCATTTAAATATGAATGCTAAAATGCTAAAATAAAATACACTACCAGTCCAAAGTTTGTAGCCAGTAAGATTTTTTTTTTTTTTGTAAAAATATACTTTTATTCAGCAAAGACACATTAAATAAAAAATTGACAGTAAATTGTTACAAAAATAAAAACAATGCTGTACTTTTGAACTTTATATTCATCAAATAATCCTGGAAAATGTATCACAGTTTGCACAAAAACATAATATGTATTAAAACAGAAAACAGTTATTTTAAACTGTTTTCAAATAATATTTTACAATATTACCAACCAGCCTTGGAAAGCACAAGAGACTTCTTTCAAAAACAGAAAATCTTACCAACCCCAAACTTCAACAGTAGTGCACATAGTAAAGTTTGTACATTAGGCTAAAATTACAATATATTAAATCTGCCATTTACATACATTGGTCTGTGTAAACATACCTTTGTTTTTGGGTCAATGAGAGTAACACCATGCTTGTTGATAGCTATCAAGAGGACTTCTGGGAAATTTGGATCTGAGGATTGCTGTGGGACAAAATCAGACATCATTAAACCACACTGTCAGTGCGTTTTACACAACATAAGAAATCAAATTCTAGAATCGAAGACAAGGTAATTTTGTTTGCATAGTATTTAGTTAATTCAACAGTCTTGCCTTGACTTCAAAAAATGCAGATCCAAACGTAGGCCACTTGTAAATGATTTCCAGAAACATCAGTTTTGCTTCCTCTCGAGATTTCCCTGAATGCTTATTGAAGTACGTAACGACAGGCTGTAGAAGAAACAAAGGCACCCTTCACTGCATTCACTTGTCATAAATGGATGGCTGTATGGAGCAGGACTAGTGTTGCTCACTCACCCGTTTCCAGTCATCGGGTGACAGCTGATGGATCATGTCCTGAGGGACCAGCTCCTTCAGCATCTTGGTGAAGTTATGAAACTGTGATTTGTCCTCTTCAAACCTCACCCTGTAAATGAGCGCAGTCAGCTGGAACGCCTCTTCAAGAGAGCACTTGTGGTAGCCCCGCAGATACTTTGGGAGCTCCTAAAGACAGTTTAGTATAATGGAGGTGTCACACAAAGTGTTTAAAAGGGAGCTTAAATTCACAGATTGAGTACAAAAAGAGAGTTTTGCACCTGGAAGTAATGGAAAATGGAGTCAGCCATGGGATCTTTGCCTGGAATGGTGTTGCTCCACAGTTTCTTCATGAAAAACACTTGGTAGGTCAGTGAAGGCACTGTGCCTACAAAACCAACAGAATCATTAAGGCCTCTCATGTCTACACTCAATATATTGATCATTTTAATGAACAATACACATAATCACCATCTTTCACAGTTCTGGCTTTTTTAATCCAGTCTGTCAGATGTCGAACAAAGTCAAAGAAGAAATCTCCTTCTGGCACACTGATCACCTGAAACGTTTAACCCAATATTGACATATCAAATAAGACATCTTACATTAAAATACACACACATACTGACAACTAACTGCTGACTACAGGACATGTGTTTTAAGAAACTCTCAGGAGAAAGCTGTAACATAAAAATCACCTCCTGGGTTATTTAATGTGTCATAACCTCATACAGAACACCTTCATCTCAACTGAACAGACATTTGACAGCTCTGTAGCCTCACCTTGTCAGAAATTTTGACAAACAAGCTGAAGCCTTCAGAAGATTGGAGCATCATTCTGCCAGTGATGTTCAGACAGAAATCTTTGGCTTTTGTGCTTGATTCAACTTCAAAAGCCTATTCATAAATAAATACATAAATAAAAAGACACTATTAGACGCACAGTGTGTTATGTGGGGAGTACATTTGAGCATGTATACAAACAGTAGGGGGCAAAAAGCCTGAGACTACTTGTGTAAATCAGGTAAAACAACGTTTTCTTTACTTGAACCAAGATTAACCTTACTGAAATAAACTTATTTTATTTCAGGTAGTTGCAAAGGCAGCATTTCCCATTTTTAGTTTAGCACTAGTACTAAAATAATAAAAACTAAATAAACTAAAATTAATAAATACAAATTAATTACAATTTAGGCATATTAAAACAAAACTTAAAAAAATAAAATGACTAAAACAAACAAAAATGAAAGTGAAATCTAATTCAATATATTAACAAAACTATCGTTGATACTAAAATAAACCTGGGGCCCGTTCTTCATATGTCACTAACTCAGTTAGCGGGATTTGATTGTTGATGATTTGGCATGATCTTGGATTGTTTGGTTCTTTCGAAGCTCATCCTGGACTTGCTGTCATAGCAACAGGTCCGTAAGCTTAAACCTGCTTGGGAGCAGGCTTATTTCATGTAAACAGGATTAGATCGCATCTTTTTAAGCAGAATTGATACTTAAAATCAGTCCGTTACCAACGCTACTTTATTACAAGAGTACCCTACTAATCCAGGGACAATAATTTAAAATAATAATCATTTAAAAATTAATTTAAAGATAATATAATACTGTTGTGTAGTCTTTAATACTACAGACACAGCCAGTTAATGCTGTCAAGTAACAAATGTGTTCAAATATAAAATTAAATGAATTGCTAATTACATTGAAATAAAAATGTAAAATATTAGAAATCGTGAATATAAATAATTGGGAATCATGTAAAAAATTTAAATAAAATAAAAACAGTGCACATTTCATTTATCATAACATTTATGTAGTTTTGTTCGCTTGGCTGTTTCCTTATAAAAGTCCAAAAATTTGTTTTTCATCAGGTGTCTTTTTAATTTTATGATGTCATTATTGATTCCCACATGATTCCCACTTCATCTCTTTTCTGCCGTTTTCTCCAAAAGCACCACATAACTCTGTGCTTAATTGAGGATTCAAATGAGGTCAGAGCACAATGGGGCGTTCTCTCTGTTTCCTCAAGCATAAATAAACACAGCCGGGCATGAGAGAGTAAGAGAATATCACCCCCACAGGAGGCTGGATACAACGTACACTACAAGTAACAGATTACAAAAAGCCTAGAGTTAACATGAAAACTCTCACCTCATCAGTGTCATCAGGGAAGTACACTTTGTGAAAGATCTGGGTTGTTTTGTGTTGAATGGCCTCCACTTCTACAAGGTGAGGAGGATACTTTCTGGATCCATTTCTGTCCATGAGGAAAAAATGTTTTAAGGGAATTCCATGCAGCATTGGAGATAGATGTTTGTATGTGCTGCCTGTGAGAGTTACCGCAAGGCTTTCTGCAGTCTCTGCATGCAATCTGGGGCGACTGGATGATGTTTCTTGGATTGCAGGAACTTTTGGACATGAGGAAGCAACATGTTACTGGGAGGAAAAAGCCCAGTGCAGAGCCAGAGAAGCTCCCAGCCCTTCTCCTCACTGTATCTGAACACACAGAACTGCTGTCAGCTGACTCATTAGTCAACAACAATGTTAACATTGTTAGGGCAAAGCAGCTTTGGTCATTTGCAAGTTAACCACTAGGGGACAGACTGATACAGATTTATTACACACATTAACTGTTTTCACAGTCTGTGCGTAACCTGGGAACAAAGATTTTCATGCACAATCATAATTTATCGAAACATTTGCATGTATATATAAGATAAAATTTAAAACAAAATCACACATATGCAAAACATTGAAAACATTTTAAATAATCTACCAAAGCCATTATAATCTGTATAAAATTAATAGTAAGAATATATATATATATATATATATATTATAGAAAATATTTTTAAAATAATAATGATAATAATACTAATAAAAATAAAATTAATAACAAAAATAACTGTGGTATACATAATTTGTTTATATAATTTAATAATAATATAAAAGTGTATATATTATATATAATTAAAAAAATTATTATATATTTGCCAATTATATAAAAATAATACAACATTTATAATATAATATTATCATTCAAAAAATTTGTTTTATTACTTTAAAAAGTAATAAAATACTTTTTAATAAAGACTTTTAAATCCTAAAATAAATAAATAAACATAACAGACTAGATTATACACTGTATCAGCTTCAACTGGGAAAAACCTACTTAACATTATTCTCGGTCAGTTGCTTGATGATCTGACAGAAGATTTCATCCTTCAGAGGTTCAGCCTTTAAAGCACCCTCAAAGATCTGATCAGTCAGCTCATTGACTGAACGGCTCCTCTTCGAGGGGTAGTCGCCCATGTACTTCATGATAGGTATGACAGAGTCAAGGGCCAAAATGAGGGAACTGCAGTTATAAAGTTAACACTATTAAATGTCAAAATGTTATAAAGTTAACACTATTAGATGCAGAGGATATCAATAAAGGCCTGGCAGGCATCCTGGGACAGCTCTTCATGATTGAGAACTTTTTTCAGCAAAGGCTGTTTGAGAGGTTCTCTGGTGCAACACCACAGTTTATCCTTCCCTTTGCCTTTATTGATGATCACACGACTCAGTGTGCTCTTGGAAGGCAGTCTAGAGGATGGAAAGATACCAGGAAATGTAATGAATCCAGAATTTAATAATAAAAAAGGTAATGCAATGAAATTAAAATGCACAATGGTGAAATATGTGACCCAGGACTACAAAACCAGCCTCAAGTGTCAATTTTTTAAAATTGAGATTTATACATCATACATTTATACATCACATCATTTATACAACATACTAAGCTTTAAATAAGCTTTCCATTGATGTATGATTTGTTAGGATAGGACAATATTTGGCCGAGATACAACTATTTGACAATCTGGAATCTGAGGGTGCAAAAAATCGAAATATTGAGAAAATCGCCTTTAAAGTTGTGCAAATGAAGTTCTTAGCAATGCATATTACTAATCAAAAATTAAGTTTTGATATATTTATGGTAGGAAATTTACAAAATATCTTCACGGAACATGATCTTTACTTAATATCCTAATGATTTTTGGCATAAAAGAAAAATTGGTAATTTTGACCCATACAATGTTTTTTTTGGCTATTGCTACAAATATACCCAAGAGACTTAAGACTGGTTTTGTGCTCCAGGGTCACATATAATCATAGGAGTGGTGCATGACACAAAGATATTGTGCAGTTAGGGTTAGGTATAGCCATGGGCGACATTTGACTCTGGAGTCAGGGGGGCAAGAAAAAAAAAACAATCAGCAGTCAATCCAACACAGTCAAGAATAACTTAAAGAGGTTGGCTATTGCTACAAATATACCCAAGAGACTTAAGACTGGTTTTGTGCTCCAGGGTCACATATAATCATAGGAGTGGTGCATGACACAAAGATATTGTGCAGTTAGGGTTAGGTATAGCCATGGGCGACATTTGACTCTGGAGTCAGGGGGGCAAGAAAAAAACAACAATCAGCAGTCAATCCAACACAGTCAAGAATAACTTAAAGAGGCTACTGACTTGAATGGTGATGCTTTCCGTTTGTCAGTTGATGGCCTTTCATTTTTAATTAGAAATGTGCACACTGCTTTTCTGATGTTCACTGAAGTTTTCCGTGTCTTTTTCCAGTGTCACTTGAAATTTTTCTGTTTTGAATCGTTGTTACCAAAGGCGAGACACGTGAGGGAAAAATAAACGATCCGTTGTGGGACTATATTCTGTCATAAATCGCATACCATTCATTGCTGAACTTTCTATGGTTTGTTACTGGAAATGAAATGAAATTACTGGTTGATATGTCCCGATCTCGAAAGTTTACACACGCTTTTGGTCCCTGTGGAGGTTTGGCCAGGACCGGTTCCAGAATTAAATCAACATATTTTATGTTCCGTCCATTGGTACTCACTGCTATTTCGAGAGTGAATCCTGCATAAATATGCGGATGTCATTCCCGAAACTTTGCAGGGTGTAGCCTATGTGTCCGAAAAACTAAAGTTTCATACAAATTCTGAATGGATTATACCCTAGAAAGTGTGCAAAGTGCGCTCCCTTTATCAATAAAAAGCTTCACTCATCTTCATCGCGATCATACAAAGTTCCGATATAATAAATGAAGCTCTCTAAACTGCACAATGAATCTCTTATTTACATCGGGTCTGCACTTAGTCATGAGATGATTCACAAGCGTGCAAAACTGCACTTAAAAACTGCAGCGCTTTCAGCGGTGAGTGAATTCTGACAAAACGTTTCTGATTGGCCAATGCATTTAAGAAATCAACAGATATGTCTGTGACTGGTTACATTGCTCAACACTGCAAAAACACGTTGAGGGTATTTAGCGCTTGGCTAAGGGCTCCAATTGCAGTGGGGCCGACATCAAGGATTCCATGACTAACAATTTGCCCCCCCCCCTAATGTCGCCCATGGGTGTAGGTTTAATTAATCCTTTATTGGCCAGATGTTGATGCTGATTGGCTGGTAAGGCCCTCCTCCCCTCTAGTAATATAATAAACCTTTTTGTTTGCACTAAACCTCCTTTTCTCCTCTCTAAAACATTCGGACACAACAAAGGGAGGAAAGGTCCTGAAGAAGGTTCAAACACCTGAAGTGATCGTAGGAGAACTCCTCTAGAGTGTATGGCTGAACCTTCTCCCCACTGTCCAGCAGATTCTGATGGGACAAACTGATAGAGTCCTTACGCTGGTCTGGGGACATGGTAATCAACGACTGTAAGAAACAGAAATTAGAAGGTCAAAGAGACTATTCAATATCTCAGGTGTTCCTTGAGTGTGAGCAAGTGGCATATTTTGGTGCAAATGCTTGTGTTTTGACCATGAAAAATGATTTTCTAAGTTAAATACAATACACTGCCAGAAAAAAATTTGCAAAAATTATACCATTTGGGGTGCAACAGCTTGTAACACTTAAAGGGACAACTTTGTGTATAATTAGCACCTTAGAGCAGTGATATGTACCGTTAAGGTACTACTATGAACCATTTAAGAGCACATAAGGCACAAAGTTCTAAGGGCACATTTTTTTCTGAAAGCGTACAATGAAATGTACTGAATGAAAATTCCCTCACCACAATATCATACTGTGGCCTGGTGATGGTGGGCAGCACATAGACGCTGTCTGCAGGGAAGTCTCCTCTTTTTTTGGTTCTATCATTGACCCCGTGAGCCCATCCTGAATTCAGGACCTGCTCTCCAGTGTGCTCATCCAGAAAGATCAGATCTCCCTTTGAGAATCTCAGGAATGAAGAGTCATGTCCAGCTGGGAAAACAAACAAAAACATAAGTGTTTCTGTTCATCTTCTAGATGTTTTATTGATTATACTGGACCTTCTTGTCTTGACCCAAAGTCTGTTTGGGGCTGAATCAAATTCAATGGTTATGTCCTTGGTTTCTAGTGCAATTTTAAACCCAACTGCTGCCCATATGTGCTCACCAGGGTAATGGCTGTCCACCAGGGCCACCACAAACTTTGACCTAGAACGCAGGCCCTCTAGAAAGGTGACAACCAGGTCACGGATGTCTTCGGCATTGTTGGATGTGAAGGTGTACTCATCTCCTTTAATGGTGGCCAGAGTGAAGCTCTGTCCCTGCAGCTTTCCACCTCTGCATCCACACGATAGATTGAGCAAAACTAGTTAAATGACAATATAGAGAACACTTGGATCGAATGAAGTGGCTTTGGTTGGATAAGCTACTGCACCTGCTGCTGGAGACTGCAGTGATCTCTGGGAAAGAAAGGTCCAGAAGGACCTGCTCCTGCTCATCCACAAAGTAGACTCCGGTCCAGTTCACTGCCACTATAACATCATTCTTTGGGAGACTAGGCCCTGCAAATGAACAGAAACAATGGCCTGAGAGTTTTATCACACCCAATCTGATCAGTATGTCTTACTATTTTTTTAATATGATTTACAGAATAACTCATAACGCATTATTCACTTTGTTCCATGCAATTACAATGAATGGGCACCGAAGTTTTAAAGTTTCAAAAATGCCATATAAAAGTATCATATAAACAGTCTGTATGACATTGATTTTAAAAAATTGATAAACAGAGTCATCTCAACATCTTGACTCAGAAATGAACTCTGGGAAAGAAAGGTCCAGAAGGACCTGCTCCTGCTCATCCACAAAGTAGACTCCGGTCCAGTTCACTGCCACTATAACATCATTCTTTGGGAGACTAGGCCCTGCAAATGAACAGAAACAATGGCCTGAGAGTTTTATCACACCCAATCTGATCAGTATGTCTTACTATTTTTTTAATATGATTTACAGAATAACTCATAACGCATTATTCACTTTGTTCCATGCAATTACAATGAATGGGCACCGAAGTTTTAAAGTTTCAAAAATGCCATATAAAAGTATCATATAAACAGTCTGTATGACATTGATTTTAAAAATTGATGAACAGAGTCATCTCAACATCTTGACTCAGAAATGAGCAAGTACTCCTGCGTGCCTGTATGTTTTGGACATGTCCAGCTTTGTATAACTTTTGGAAATCGATCTTTGATGCTTTCTCAGAAATTATAGAATTGCCAATAGATCCATCTCCTTTTATTGCTATATTTGGCATCACAGCACAGAACATGCGTCTAAGTGGTTATAATTGTAAAATGTTGGCCTTTTCCACTTTACTTGCCAGAAGATTAATATTGCTTAAATGGAAGGACCCTCTTCCCCCCATTTTTTCTCATTGGATTAAGGACGTCATGCAACATCTTAAACTGGAAAAAATAAGATACTCACTTCAAGGGTCAACGTTCCCTGTGTGTGGCGACACGCTGCGATTTTAGTTTTAGGCTTTG
>NW_015505607.1:178237-178573 GCF_001515645.1 Sinocyclocheilus grahami | reverse complement strand
CCTAGGACAGCCTTACACAGGAGGATCCTGGTGATGCCCCCTGTACCTCCCGTTCGTTGCCTCAGCAAGAAGGAGTACGCCGGTGGCCAGGAAGCCCCTCGGGGTGACCAGGCACTGTAGCCCCGTCCGGGTGCCTTGCAGCGTAGCACCGGGGGCCTGATGTTCACGAAGGCTCCCGCAAAAGCCCGTGTTCGGCCGCATGATCCAGGAGGTATGAAGCTGAAGCCCAGCTTTTCTTACCATCTGGACATATGTCGACGAGTGACACGCCTACTGCAAGTAGAGCACCTGGCTTCTGAGCCCAGCAACGGCACCTAATGGAGGGCGTCTAGCAAG
>NW_015505607.1:87087-178125 GCF_001515645.1 Sinocyclocheilus grahami | reverse complement strand
GCTCTCATGATATATGGATCATACTCACCCACCACGAGCCTTGTTACCAGGGCTCTGTCCAGGGATTTGTTGACTGAGAAGTTCCAAGAAAGGGAAATAAGATACTCACTTCAAGGGTCTACCCAGAGATTCTATGCAATCTGGCAACCTTTTCTGTCATTTGTTGGAATACAGTCCCAAATTTGTATAACAAGTTTTTAAAAATTTTTTTTATGTAATTGATACTTTTTGTCTGATGGGTAGTGGGGTGGGGTTTTGAATATATATTTTGTATTGTATTGTTTTGATCTTTTGTTTGTTCTTGCATATTATAAAATTTTAAATAAACAGACCTTGGTAAAAAAAAAGGACGTAAAATATTAGATTTGCTTGGTTTTATATGTTTTTATATTATGTCATTACCCATTCTCAGGAAATGGTGAAATGGTGTGGAAAAAATTTCAGGATTTTAAAATTTTGTGTTAATTTTTAGCATTTTCCTACCTCAAACTCAAAGTACCAGGGCTGTAATCACCATAGATACTGGAGACCGACTAACTGTTCAGATTACAACCCAAAACAGTGTAATATAATAATATAATCTGCCCAATATCTGCCCCTTTGGCCCCCCCCCCCCCCACTACTGGCTAATTGTTTAATTATTATTCCCAATTCAAAATAACAACATTCAACTACCACAAGTTATTTATTGTTATTATTTTCTAACCCTGAATTAAATTATTTCAATCAAGTGATATTATGTTTGGATAAACGTATTTGTATACTTTTAAAATATATTTGTTTTTAATTATTATTATTTTTTTTACATTTAATTTTAATACACAACTGAGTAAATTCTGGTTGTAAGAAAATGCAAATAAAAAAAAGATATAATATAATATAATATAATCTGCCCAATATCTGCCCCTTTTATCTTTGGAGTCTTGCTGAGAGTTCCTGAGTGAAGTAGCAACGTTTATTTGCAAACATACCATTCAGTCAGATCTTTTCAATGAAACAGTTCATTCGGTTCACAAAACTGGTTTGAATGATTTGTTCAAAATTCTGAGTGATGCATTCAACTCACTGACTTGATTTTTATTTTTGAGGTGAACTGTTCCCTTTAAGTCTTACCTGAGAATTTGAAGGCCTCATAAAAGCGGGAAAAAAGCAAAGGCCACTTAAATCGAGCGAAATCCACCACCTCTTCCTTTACTCTCTGCGAGACAAACCTCTTCTGCGTGTAGATTCCCTGTGAAGATGCAATCATCAATATCTTGGTCTCAGAGTAACACAATATCGGTGATTACCTTTGCTCTCGTCACCTGGTTATAAGCATGAAATATAACAAACTCATGCATTACCACTCTGCTATGACGATCCATATAATTGATCCCAAGCATTATTAAACATTCATGTCCATCACTTTAACTTATGAAAGGTAGTAGGGTACGGCCTTCACCCTTGAGAGAAGGAACATGTGATTAATGTTCCCACAGGAACCGTCAATCAAATTTCAACCTGTTCAGTCCATCAACTACTAAGAGTTAGCACAGAGTGCTGACCTAAACTACAAATCCATAACAAGACAGTGACCACTAAGTGAGGCAGAAAGAACTGTCTTAAATATCCAGGGGCCTGTGACTGCATTCTATTTCAGCAGACTGTAGGTGAGGGTGGTGGATGGTGTGAAGGTCGCCCCGGCACACACTTAGAGAGAGAGTTAATCATAGCTGTGAGATTATATTAGCGCTAGGTGGAGATACAGGTACTGCTCTAAGATAATGAGACTGCCGTCCTTGAGAACGTACCGCGAGGTCAAGCAGACACAGCCTGACACAGCAATGAAGACTAGGTGTAGATATGTGCTGTGACTGTACATTTGGTTAAAATGAAAATGTTAATAATAGATTTGTTCAGTTATATGTGCTGTTCTATCATGTTAATGTGAACCCATTCTCAGAAAATAGTGACATTTGTGCCTAAAAATTTTTTGATTTTTTTTTTCATTTTCTATTTCTCTTATGCACAAAGGCATTTTTTTCTTTTATTTTCCATTTCGCAACCTTAAGCACAGACATTGGACAAACGAAATATTCAGATTACCAACCATGGACTTTCATGGACTTATTATTAAAATATTTTGCTTATTCTAAATGTGCTATTATAACCTAGAAAACTACCAAAAGTTATTTATTTATTAACTCTAAAATGGCATATTATTTCAATGCCACAGTATGTTTGGTTACACTTATTTTTATACTTATAATTTTAATAAATAAATTCTAGCAGTAGAAACGACATATTTAAATGATACAACAAAAAAATATAAAATAGAATAGAATAGAATATTAATATAACAATATAACATTTATATAAAATATTATATACAATAATATACAAATTATAATTTTATATTAAATAAAAAATTAATAACTCAACAAAAACTACATATGTGTACCTTTATGTGAGTTGCTACGATCATTTGAGCCCATTTCTCCACTGTCTTGGAGGGAGTAATTTCTCGGTCCGGTATGTAGGATGGAATAAGACCCAGAAGACGGTCTGGTAGGACTTCTGACCCATAGTCCACATAGTACTGTTGAGAGGCCAGCTCGGCCAGGTCCTCCTCCTAAAATAATAGAGCACATTCATCCACCTGGTTAATGCAAGTCATTTAACTTTTATAGGCAATGTGAAATGTGTTACAACAGCTCTCACCCTATCACAGCGGTACTCCCCGAATTTGACCCCACGCACGATTTGTTGGTAGATGAGGTTAGTGGCAATGCTGTCCTCAGCAGGGTTGTGCCAGGGGGTGAAGATTTCCTTCCTGAAGAACAGCCTCCAGGGGGCATTGCGCTCCTGAGCGCCCTGCTCTTTAGCATACTGCTCACACTGTGACACTGCATCCATCACATGATCCTTTCCACTGCCCAGTGATGAAACCTGAGGAGGATGCACATTTTGAGGGTCTTAAACTGAACAGAATAAATAAGGATATGTACTGATCAAAAGTTTGGGGTTGTATTTTTTTAAATAAATTAATACATCTATTCAGCAAGGATGCATTAAATTAATCAAAAATGACAGTAAAGACATTTAAGTGTCACAAAATATTTCTATTTCAAATATGTGCTGTTCTTTTGAACGTTCTATTAATCAAAACTGTTTTCAACATTGATAATAAAAATGTTTGATTGGCAAATCAAGATCAGATTGGCAAATTAGAATGATTTCTGAAGGATCATGTGACCCTGAAAACTGGAATAATGGCTGCAATAAACTCAGCTTTGCCATCACAGGAATAAATTACATTTTAAAATATATTAAAATGTATGTATTAACATACCTTATCAAAAAGAGCAATATATAAGGAGAAGCCAAAGCGATCCTTCAGGCCGATTTTGTCTGACAGAGCATTGCAGAGCTCTTCAGCTGTTGTGGCGGAGTCGGTCAGCAGGGTCTTCGTGGTGCCGTCCATGAAGGTCACCGGCAACATGATGGGTTTCTTAGATTTAGTGGCCTGGAGGAGGAAAGAAAAAAAATTCATATTTTCCAAAGAATTTTCCCAAATGGGAAATCTAATGGCTTTTGTGGGTCCTAAAATACCTGCAGCTCAAGCCAAGAAGGAGGCTGAGTTCTTGTCTTATTCGCAAATGTTCTTCTCAGTCTCTCCTCACAATAAGGCGCATAACCAGACGGGCCGCTGTTAATGAATGTTCGCAGATACTAAACAGATTACAGTTAAAGATATGAAATGGGAATAAAGAGTTGGGCCACATTAATTTTTTTGGTTTATGATCATTAAAAAAGCATGAGAACTTATTTCCTGCTGACTAGCACAAAAATAAAAAAATACGTTTTTTTTTTACTTTGACAAATTTTTCAGAAGGAGCAAAGCAGCCCAAACAGAGGGATAGCAGGATCCAGCCGCGGGCATGGCTGCTTTTGGATGTATTCTGGCTCAGCTGTTTACAGATTTGACAGTAGATCTCATCTCTGAGAGAGGAAACAAACCAACATGCAATATAATTCAGACAAAATGCACATTCAACAGCACTAGTATACCAACAATTACGCATTTGCCATGCAATGACCTGAGAGCAGGGCGTAAAATGCCATTGCCAATGATAAAGTGGAGCTTTTCTAAATTGGAGGTGGGTCGGTCTTCCAGCATGCTGTTTCCCTGTAGACAGTAATTGCTGTCGGTTAGCCGTCTGGTCACCTAACAGGGGCAGGAATCATTTACTTTTATTCAACAAAGATAAATTATACTGATTAATATTGACAGTAAAGACATTTATAATTTTGCAAAATATTTTTATTTCAAATAAATGTTATTCTTTTAGCTTTCTATTGATTAAAGAATCCTGACAAAAAGTACAGTATCCTGGTTTTCACAAAATATTAAACTGTTACATACCTCCTCTGTGATCTTTGATTTCTTCTTTAATGTGAGGGACACCAGCTTATGCCGTACACTGTTCCTCTTCTGGATGTCAGTAGTGGAACTCTGGAAACAATGAAGAAACTTTCTCAGATGTCACACTTTACAATAAGGTTTAATTTCATTAACACTAGCCTTTTGCCTTGGGTGTCATTAAATGATTTTTTTTCACAGTATTTACTAGTCTAGGTTAATGTTCATATTATGAAATACACTGTTGTGTACAATACAATTTTTACAATGTATTATAATATGTAGAAATGATTAATACTCATGATATGAAGATTAATTCTCATTTTCATAACACCCACTACCTCACTTGTCTCACCTCCTCATCCAACTGCAGGGCCTGCAGCTCCCTTTTGTAGGTCCTCTTCCCTAATGTCTCATAGATTTTAGTCATAACTGGAATATTCTCACTGCCGTCACTAATGCTGATATGATATTTGGGTTCAGGGAGATCTCCCATAAACCTCAACACAGTGATCCACACAGCCAGAGCAGCCTGAAGATATGAAAAAAAATCATAATATCATATGGGCGTAAATATAAAACAGAAACCTGTAAGTAATAACACTGACAATAATCAATATTATTATTTTAAATGCAAATTTTTTTTTAAATAAATACAAGCTTACTAGCTGATCTCCTTCATCCTCATGAAACAGCAGAGGTTGTTTCAGTGGCCGACGTATATACGTATACGTGGCATTTCCCTGGAAGTAGGTTGCAGCAAACTTTGCAAACTTATACTCTGATAGGTCTTCCTCTTCATCATCAGGAAGTGGAAGAGGTTCATCAATGACTTCCTCAAACTGTCTCGGAACTTTCTCTAGATCCTGTCACATCCAAACAAGAGCAAACTAATATGTGACCCTGGACCACAAAACTTTTAAGTGTCAATTTTTCAAAATTGAGATTTATACATCATCTGAAAGCTGAATAAATAAGCGTCCCATTGATGTATGGTTTGTTATGATAGGACAATATTTGGTTGAGATACAACTATTTGAAAATCTGGAATCTGAGGGTGCAAAAAAATCTAAATATTGAGAAAATCGCCTTTAAAGTTGACCAAATGACTAATCAAAAATTAAGTTTTGATATATTTACGGTAGGAAATTTACAAAATATCTTCATGGAACATGATCTTTACTTAATATCCTAATGATTTTTGGCATAAAAGAAAAATCTATAATTTTGACCCATACAATGTATTTTTGGCTATTGCTACAAATATACCCCAGCGACTTAAGACTGGTTTTGTGGTGCAGGGTCACATATAACATTTAAGACAGGCAAGTTAAATTACAGAGATTAATAGACATCAAGTCCCGCACCTCAAACCCTTCTGGTGCTTCGCCCTCCAGGTTGGGAAGAGAGTTGGTGCTGCCCAGGAATCCGAACATCTTGTCCACCATGTCAGAGTCGTTGACCGGCTCCTGTTTTTCTCTCTCCATCTGCTCTAGAAGCTCCTTTTTCCTTCGTGTCTCATCTCGCTCTGCCTGCTCTCTCTCCTTCTGCTCTTGGTCGAGCTGGGCCAGACGCTCCTGGTGCTTCCTCTCTGCCTCTGCTCGAGCCCTACGCGCCGTCATCTGGTTCCTCAGATGCTCCTCTTCAGCCAGACACTGCCGCTCGGCTTCTAACCGTCGCTCCCTCTAAACAGAGAGAGAGAGAACAATGAATGGATGGATAGATAGATAGACAGACAGATAGACATAATGTAGATTTACCTCCATTCTGAGACGCTTGCACAGTCTGCGTGCTATCATTCCTCGTGCATAAGCCTGGATTGTCAGGACCGCATGGAAGCGCTTTGAGAATGTCCGCCGCACCAGGAAGCCACGGCACCAGGCCTGGAGCAGAGTGATGCGTGTCCTGGACGCTTGGTACGCCAGGTACAACTTCCGTGACCTATACAAGGCCTGGAGCCGCAAGAAACCTAGACGCATCTGGAATGAAGGCATAATTACAATTAGACAAAACCTCAGATCAGGTTATGTCTGCTTTGATTTCACCAACAGCATGCCAGCTCACCACAGCATAGTGCTTTCTAGAGATGTAGCCTCTCCATATTCGCTGGATTAATGTCACAGCCTTTCTAACCTTTAGGAAGTTAGCTCTGGAAAACAAAAGAGAGAGATACACATCAGATTAAAATGTGTTTTTTAAAAAATTTTTATCTGCTCTTCTTCTTTTTCCCGTACCTCTCTTTCAGACCTCTCACAGTCTTCTGGATGAAAATGACCTTGTCAGTGATGGCTTTATCTCTTTCAATTTCCAGCTGCATGTCATGATGATCCTACAGCAAGTATAGGCCAAGTATACAATTTGTCACAAATTTAAAACCAAACAAAATCTTTGGAATTTTTTTTATTTGTGGCTAACCTTCAGAAAGATTTTTGTCTTTCCTATCTGCCAGTCACCATCTCTCTGCAGAACTGACACAACAATGCGCTGAGAGGTCCCTCGCAGATCTTCCTGTAAGAGGACACAGATTCAATGCTATCTCCTTAGAGCAAATTGTCAGCACTTGTCAAAAATATCACCAGATGGCCATTCTACGAGAGTGCACAGAAAAAAAGCTTTGAAAAGAGCTGTCAAGCAAACAACATACTCCAGACCTGCACATCACATCTGTTGACTGCATTAACACAGTAATGCTTTAGACTCGCCTGTTTGTTGGCTGGTTTCACCCCAGGCATAAGGACCCGATAACGGTCCACGAACTCAGCGAATGTGTAGCGTATGGGATATCCAGCTCTGCGTATGCGAATAGTCTCCATCATCCCAGAGTAGCGTAACTGCCTGACACACAGTCCTCTGTCAAACATCTGCAGAGGAGAGAATGAGGGCTGGCATTCAGTAAAGTTTTTTTTTTCCTGCTGCAAAATTAGGATTATATCTTCTGCTCAGCCAATTTAAATTTTTTATTGATTTATACAATATATAAATCTTTTTCATAATAATTAAGATTTTTGTAAATTTTAAACATATATTTAACACAATTTAACTAGAAAAATGTAATCAAAATATGCTCTGCAAACAAGCCTTGATATCTTATTCAATTTTACTTTTAAATGTAAAGTTTTAATAATTTGTTGGTAATCTGACTGGAAAACAAGACAAAAATAATGTTAAAACTGAAAAATTTTAGAATTTTATAATCTAAATCAATCAATCAATCAATCAATCAATCAATCAATCAATCAATCTACGGTCCACGAACTCAGCGAATGTGTAGCGTATGGGATATCCAGCTCTGCGTATGCGAATAGTCTCCATCATCCCAGAGTAGCGTAACTGCCTGACACACAGTCCTCTGTCAAACATCTGCAGAGGAGAGAATGAGGGCTGGCATTCAGTAAAGTTTTTTTTTTCCTGCTGCAAAATTAGGATTATATCTTCTGCTCAGCCAATTTAAATTTTTTATTGATTTATACAATATATAAATCTTTTTCATAATAATTAAGATTTTTGTAAATTTTAAACATATATTTAACACAATTTAACTAGAAAAATGTAATCAAAATATGCTCTGCAAACAAGCCTTGATATCTTATTCAATTTTACTTTTAAATGTAAAGTTTTAATAATTTGTTGGTAATCTGACTGGAAAAAAATAAAAAAATAATGTTAAAACTGAAAAATTTTAGAATTTTATAATCTAAATCAATCAATCAATCAATCAATCAATCAATCAATCTATCTATCTATTCTCAATACCACTTGTCCTATGTAGGATTGTGGTAAATAAATGAATAAATTAATGAATGACTAAATTAATAAATCCATCCATTCATCCATTCTCCATAACCCTTGTCTTATGTACGGATCATGGTAAATGAATGAATGAATGAATAACTAACTAAATAAATCCATCCTCCATACCACTTGTCCTATGGGATAGATAGATAGATAGATACATACATAAATCCACCCATTCTCTAAACAACTTGTCCTATGTAAGGCTGTGGTGAATATATAAATAAGGAAAGAAAGAAAAAAAGTAAGACTGGCCATGGGATTTCACAACATCCTCATTCACTGTTAAGCCCTAATGAAATGTTTAAATTATCTGCATCTCTTCAAACACACAAAAACACTGTTTTACTCACCATGGGCTTTTTGAGCTCATTGGGTTTGATACAGCGCACAAAGAATGGCTGACACACACTCAGTGTTTTCATGAGCAGCTCGAGTGAGCGCTTAAACTGACTGCTCAGAGTCGGGGAACGCTTCCTTGTCTCCATTCCCTAAAAAAACAGAGAAATTCTCCCATTAACATCACACAGAAATAAGTTAAAACTCACAAGAGAGGATCACTGCTACCACATACATACAAACACATAGCACAAATGCACATCACACAAAACTACAACAAATACCCATACTATACACATCACAAGGACACGAATTCACCGTTCTATGTGGCCAAACTTTTCTTCTTTCTTTTCCACCCCTTATAAATGTAATCGTTTCATACTTTCTCCCTCTCTCAACACATTTCTTGGGGATCTTCATTGGTTGCTTTGATCCTTCTACCCCTCTCTTGCTGTTATTTCCTACGCTTTACATGCAAATGCTTTAAGAAGGCATTGTGAAGAAAAAAAGTAATCTAGTAGTTTCTCCCTTCCTCAATCTATACTCAGCGCCAGGAAAAAGAGTAAATGGAATTTCTCTCTCACAAAAAAAATAAATGCTAAAGAACACCAATAAGAACAAGCCGCATCTAATTTGAAACAGAATCTCTCTGTGATGACTAATGTTTTTCCTCAATTCATCTGGAGAATAATGCCACTGTTGGAGCTATTAAATTATTCTGTCAGCGTGCCCTTACCGAATACTTCAACAGAAACCATTTCCAAAAGAGAAGAAAACCACAGGAATTAGTTTTTAGCAAGGGACTATTGAGAAAATTTAGTTCAATAGGAGTCTGAGAGGGACACAAACCATGCCATTGATTACCTTTTGAAGGGATGCAGTGGGCTCCAAATAGCCACACAGAAACTGGGGCCAGAAATAAGGTAAAAGATAGAGAGAGAGAGAGACAGAATTGAGCCAAGTCTGTTGAGAATCAGCCAAGAAAGATTAGGGCTGACATCACCACTGAGAGTGAGTTACAGCAGCAGGGTTAGTCAGGCTGTGCTGACATTGTTACACACAGTCATGTTAAAGACTCAGGCTAAAACTTCTCTCATTTGAAGCAGTTCACTGCGTGTTTTTCCAAGGGCAATTATACTAGCACACGTCTTTGCTTTTAATATGCAACCCTGACATAAACCTGCACGGCAAGCATTTGGCCCTGGCGTGTCGTGAGCATATTAATGCAGAACAAATATGGATTCGGTATTGGAAAAGGGCATCACCATAGCAACATCAGCTTGGAAGATCTGCTTGATGAACTTGTTTTTGGACGAGTGCACGAGTTGGATGATGTCACTGTGGAGGCTGTCTCGGTTTTTCTCCAGGAAACCTGAACAACGAACCAGGAGGGGATTATGTTAACTTTTCAATGGAAACATAGTATAGTCATTCATATTTTATGAAAATTTTTAATATGATGAATATGGGATAAAGTACAGTTAGACTGTTATTATTGCAAAATGAATGCCGAAAGAATGTGTCATCCGGATGGGGTTTAATGATGCAATAATGACAGGCTGATTGTATATTATTCTGCTTATTACACAGCTATTTAGTAAATAAGAAAAAATGGACATGAAATGTTGATTTGAGTTGAAATTAGAGACTGAAAAGTGGTAAATAAGGAAATAATTATATTGTATAATATTATACAGTACACTACCGTTCAAAGGTTTATGGTCAAGACATACAGTCCATACAGTAAAAACATACAATATTATGTTTTACAATTTAAAATAAAGTTTTTCTAACCTAATACATTTTAAAATGTGATTAATTCCTGTGATGGGAAAGCTGAATCTTCAGTGTCACATGATCCTTCAAAAATAACTATAATATGCTGATTTGGTGCTCAAGAAACATTTCCCATTATCAATGTTATGATATTATAGTTGAAACTTTTATAATTTTTTAGGACTCTTTAAGGAATAGGAAACATTGTCACTCTTGACCAATTTAATGTATCCTTGCTTGTGTATATAAAAAATATTTATATATCATATTTAGAAATATAAATAATTATTGAATAACCATATATAACATATCATATTATTAGCACCAATATTATCTCTCTTTGAGAAGCTATTCTCAAATCTGTACAGTGTTTAGGAGATTAGAAACTTTTTTTGCATTTAAAGTGTATTGTTTTACATTGTTGTGCTTGCTTTTGTTGTAAAGCACTTTGAGAAAGTAACTTTTAAAGGTGCTATACAAAATAAAAGCATTATTATTATTATTATTACTAACTGTTTAAATCAGTTATGTGTACCTTTAGTTTCATAGTGCACCACTCCAGCAAAGTGCTGAATGCCAAACTGAGTCTCGTGACTGTGCTTAGGAGAGATGTAGTAGGTATTAAGTTTGTGCTGGGAGTTTAGCTTGTTCAGCATGGTAGCATCTGTTCCCTACGAAACACAGCATGAACAGAAACACAGCACACAGTCATGAACACACAACATGGCTAGATATCCTCTGTTCAACTGATGAATAAAAAATGATGCAAGATAGATACTCAGAACTGAACCAGCTGTGTTCTGTGGCGCTCTATAGATATTATAATCTAATTTATAGTCCAAATGCACAGCACATCATCAAAACTCAAACTTTACCTTTGGGAACTTGCTCTCCTCATCAATAAGGGAAATTATATTCATAGGCTTGATGGCAATCATATCCAAGGCATCCTGGTTGTCAGTGAACTCGATGTGCTGCCAGTTGATATCCTCCAGGTTGTACTCCTGCTGCTCCAGCTTGAAAACGTGGTGAACGAAGAATTGCTGCAGGTTCTCGTTTGCAAAGTTGATGCACAGTTGCTCAAAACTACAGCAGGAATGAACAAGATTAGTACCAGTGTGACCATAAAATGCCTTTTAGGTGCAAGACCTGATGCTGACTGGTTGTATTTGCTGAAATTAAAACAATCTAGAATTTTCTGTTTATTAGTACTCACCTGTTAATAGTGAAATTCTCAAAGCCAAAGATGTCGAGCAGGCCTATAGACCTGCGAACAGTCTTGTTTTCTCTGGAAGGAGCCCTATAGGTGGCGGCATTGATTTTATCCACTATCCACACAAACAACCTGCCATAGATTCCCTGATGGAGCCAAAAATTGCCCACTTAGTGGATATTGATGACTTCTGTGACAAATTGAGAATCAAAACTGGGCCATTTATTGATTGTAAATAATCTCACCTTGACAAAGGCATCACGGACATCCAGCCCCTGCTCCACGCTGAGAGGGGTGGACACACTTTCACCCCTGGTGATCAGTGTACGTGTGGTCAGACATATCATGACGTCTTGAGGGTCCACCTGTAGAAAGAAGCAGCATAGTTCATTGACAGCTGAACAAAAGTAAATATGTATAAAAAAGAAAAAATATATATATATTATGATATGTAGGCTACATAAAAAAAAGATTACAGAAAGGTTCAAAGTTGATTCATAGTTATACTACAATATTAATATAAAATAAGAAGAAACAAATGTTGGCACAGCATAGATGTGAAAAATTATTATCACAAATTATGAAAATGAGTTATTTTATGTATTAGCAAACTTGACTAATAGGGTTGAATTCAGCTCATTATATTGACCGTTTAAAAAAAACTTTTTTTATTAAAAGTGTTTGACTAATGCATAAATTATAACTATAATTATGTCAATGCAAAATCTAATTGAGCCCACATATTATTAAAGGGGTCATATGATGCGATTTCAATTTTTCCTTTCTCTTTGAAGTGTTACAAGCTCTTGGTACGCTTTTCAGAACGATGAGCTTTGTAAAAATCGACGCATTTCAGAAAGGCAGTGCATAGAGTAGAAACAATAATGTACAGTATGTGGAAAATAATGTGTTTTTTAACCTTAAACCGCATAAACACATTTCATTACACCAAATACACAAAATAATGTTCTTTTTAGCAACATCATATGACCCCTTTAAATATTCATCATTAATTCATTATAATTTTGAAAGTCATATTTGTTAATCTACAGAAGAGAAACATACATTTTACAAGCAATAAGCCACTAAATATCTTTTACAGTGTAATTAAATATTGTGCTCTGAAAAGTGTATTGATTCTCAAATGTCCCTCCTGACTATGCTTGCGATGTTTTATATCTTGCCACCAGGGGGCAGGCGTAAGCAAAGAAAATGGTTTTGAGGTACAGCATTGAGCCACAGCCATTTAAATCAAACTGAAAACAGAACAAAGATTGTGGACAGTGGAAATATGCAGAAAGACTAGTTGAAACTGTGCTGCCGGCAGGAAGTCTGAACAGACTCGTCACGCTGTGCCACTGTCTACGATAATAACATTAGAAAGAAAGTCTGATGCTCACTAAAGACTACATTTATCTGGAACTCCCCTCCCTTAACCACACGGATAACGCAGTACCACCACAGAGCTAATGAGAGAGATGAATATGAACAAGACAGCAGAAACAAACCCCTTCAAGTGACAGCAGCTTTGAGATGGCAATAAATGGATGCAAAAATGGGATTAAACCAAAGCTAAGAGACGTGTATAGGGTTAATGCAGAGCAAGGACCTTTTACTTTATTCACATTCCTTATTCGGAATCATTCTTCAGTGGAAAATATTCAGCGACCGTTACCTGACTTTACCTAGGTTGTGTGGTCTATTGGTTAATGTTAAAGGGATAGTTCACCCAAAAATTTTAATTACCCCATGATTTCACCCTCAAACCATCCTAGGTGTATATGATTTTCTTCTTTCAGACGAATACAATCGGAGTTTTATTAAAAATGTCCTGGTTCTTTCAAGTTTTATAATGGCAGAGAATGGGTGTTGAAATTTTGAAGTCCAATAAAGTGCATCCATCCATAAAAAGTGCTCCACTTGGCTCCGTGATGTTAATAATGGCCTTCTGAAGCAAAGCGATGCATTTGTGTAAGAAAATATCCATATTTAAAACGTTATAAACCGTAATCTCTAGCTTTTGCTAACTGTCGTACACGCATTCACGAGAGAGTGGTGTTCCAGCGGATGACTTGGGATGTAGGTGTAGCATTCATTCAGTTCATTTCAAAGCTTAAAAATAAAGTCTCAGGTTTGAATATCCTGTTTCTATGGAATCCAGATAATAAGACTATTACTTATAATGATAAACAGTCACATAAATTTGTAGTTACCTTTTTATTTTTTCCACTGTGAGGTGGAAATGAGCATTTCACTCAAACAAATTAGATTACAGAAATAAAAAAGTGGGTTTCAAATGCCACTGTGCGACTTTAAAGCTCTCTCATGCGTTCACACAAGCACCTCACCTCTAACAGCGTGGCTGCTTTGGCCAGGTCAGGTGAGCGAACCACCACACAGGTATCCAGGTTCTTCAGTGTTCGAGCTGTTGGGGCAACACAAATGATATGTGCAATTTAGCTCATCTGTCACCTCTTGTGGGTGAGCAATTATTAATAATAACATCTTCCATTAATAATATTCACCTTCAAAGAGCAGGTTGCCCATATGCAGAATGGCAGCCAGCAGTTTGGAGATCTCCCAGTTTTCAGTGTCAGTAAACATCAGGACCTTCATGGCTGAGAGAATGCTGGAGTACTCTTTCATATCATTCCTCCCCTCACACACCGTACAGTTTCCCTGGATGACAGATCAAGAGGGAAGGACAGAGCGGACACGCACAAGCAAGCCTTTTACACACTCTCTTTGTTCCTCTACTGCAATTAGATGGATATCAACAAGCAAGATATGTTTTCTTTTTATATTATCAGAACAGTTCACTCAAAAATAATCATCACTTACTCTTCGAAACCTGTATGACTTACTCTTGCTCCAAACCTGTATGATTTATTTTCTTCAATGGAACACAAAAGGAGAAATTTTGAAGAATGTCTTGGCTGCTTGTTTCCACATAATGAAGGTGAATGGGAATTGGCGCTGTCAAGCTCCAAAATGATAAAAAGCACAATAAAGTATCATAAAGTAGTCAATATGACTTCAGAAGACTTGGAATACAGTGCACAATTTATATGGACCACTTACATTTATGACAATTTTATGCCATCTATTTTGTCACTGGAGCACGAAAGACCCAGTTTTTTTTAATATTGTTCAGAATAATTACATTTTGTGTTCCACAGACGAAAGTAAGTCATACAGGTTCAGAACTACATGAGAATTTTCATTGTTGGGTGAACTATTACTGTAATGGAAAGGGTCTATTCAAATGCTTTCATAACGTACAAGAAAATGCATTGTCTGTGTTGATAAAAACACAGGCCCTCACCATAGTAAGATAATTGTAGTCTGTGGCCAGGCCCAGGCCTAATTTAGTCTTCTGATCAGGGCTCATGCCTGCCAGCATACAGTAGAATACATGGTAGTTCCTCTCATCAGCTGCCTACAAAGACAGTTAAGTGTAATCCCATCACTGACATCACCATAATCAATAGCATGATAAAGAGACTCAGAGTGAGACACGTTCTGCCGATCCTCTCTCACCTGTCTGCAAACTCTTGATTTCTCCAGCAGGTACTGCTCGATCTTTGCCCCCTCGATAGCTCCCCGCTTGTTGAAGTGAATGTCAATGTATTTCCCAAACCGGCTGGAGTTGTCATTGCGTATGGTCTTGGCATTACCAAATGCTGTGGGAACAGCAAAAACAACGGAATTAATCTCAATCCCACAGTGTTAGACATTCATTAAAGACATAGAAGAAAGAACAGCAAAGCATTTGCTGTGTAGTTACAAAGCCCAGCTGTCTTTCATACATGGTTGAACAAATTTCTGAATTCAAGGATTTTTTTGGAATTTGAATTGAGAATACAGAATACATTTTTCTAATTTCTATAAATTAAGTTCTATGCTCTCAAAACAAATAATTTAAGCCATCAACTGCATAAAATATATATAAAATTAAAGAAATGTATGTAAAAAAAGTTATGTTAAATTAAGAGATGTATATTAATTTGACACAATTTTCTTTCATTTTAAATTTCAAACATCAGTTATTAATATAAAGTAATACTTCTGGACATATCACATATACTATATGAATGATAACTGATATCTTTAATTTGTATAGAAAAATGAAATGGAATATTATTATATTGAATATTATTATTTTATTAATGAATATTGTTTTCTTTAAAAATATTGTATTGCATTGAACTTACTTGATTTTTTTATTTTTCCTTCCTTAAATTAAAATGTTTATTTTTTATTTTTCCCTACTCAATTCAAGTCTAGGAATTACATTTTTAAGGAATATTCAATATTCAACACCCTGCTTTCATAGTATAGTGTAAATTAACAAGTGACACAAGTGTTTGTTAGTTTATCGACCCATTTTAGTAAACAAACAGCCTGAGTTCTGGTTTAAAGCCTTAAGCTTGTGCATGTGAGAAGCTTGGCATGAATCAATAAGTACTGATACGGTACAGAAGGAGGAAAAGTTAAGCCCCATTCACACTGAGAGCGACTGAAATCGATTGAGCGACTGAGGCACTTGAAATCAAAGAAAATCGCCAATTCTTATTAAAAATTGATGATTGAATCCAGTTGCTTTGTCACTCCAAATCATATTCAGTGTGAACGCTCCTTTACTAATAGGGTGTAGAGCAGATCACAGGACTATGATGTGACCTGGCACTGAAACTACCACTGGCGATCACTAAATCAGTGTTAGACAGGTAGGGTTTATGTCACTGGGTTTAGAGATGATTCTCCTGACCTTCTAAAATAGGGTTGGCCTCCAGAACCTGCTGCTCAATCCAGGAGTGTTGGCCGCTGATAGCTGCCAGGAACTGTAAAATAAGCTTGGTGCTCTCCGTCTTCCCAGCTCCAGACTCACCGCTGAACATACACATAGTCAACAGAGTTATCGCCAGCAATCAGTAAATTACACTGGGGCAAAAAAAACAAAAAAACAAACAACCCCCCTTAAACTTACCCTAAACATTTAGAGGTTGTGATTTACCTGATTATACAGCACTGGTCCTTGTTATTTCTTTGCATACTGAAGTAGCAGTTGTCTGCAATGCCAAAGATGTGTGGCGGCATCTCTCCTATCTTTTTGTTTGTGTAGAGGCGGATGTGATCAGGTGTGTAGATGGGCAGGAGCTGGTATGGATTCACCGCTATCAGGATTGATCCTGTGTACGTCTGAAATGCATTAGTGTGAACACATACTTGAGTGGTTACAGATGTTAAAAAAAATTGTGACAATTTAAAATTATTTAACTCTTGAGTGTGTAAACACACAGTTTCATTATCTCGTAAGGTGGTGATGTAACAACGAACACAGTGCAACCCGTGATGTCTGATTAATGAACTAATGGCCTTATGTGTTTGCTCTTTTATGAGTCTGTTCTTTTTAATAAACATTCACAAAACAGTCTTGAACTAGTTTGTGGTTTGAATCTGACTCACTCAGTCAGTGAATCGTTCAGAGTCATTACTGAAGTCACAATTGACTCCCACAAGTCATTTCTGGGACTGTGCAAGCTTTGGGGGTGTTGATGGAAGCGATCTAAAATAAGATCGCTTAAGATCGCCATCTATGATTTGATTATCATTCCGAATCAGATTACAAAAACACGATTTTCTCTTTGTTCAAAATGTTGCTTTTTTATGAAACTTGCCCACATTCAAGTGTTGATAAAAAAAAAGAATGCAGAAAGCTAGAATAAAACATTTTCTTTTGTTTAAAACCTGTAGGTTTGACAAAATGCATGTTCAGATATACATCCCACAAAATATTCTAGGGGCCATGGATTTTTGGAGAAAATTATTCAAAATAAAGGCAACTTTAAAAAAACAACAACAACACTGATGGGGAAACAGTTACTGTCCTATCCAGGCTCAATGTGCAGATACACGTATTATAAAGTAAGTTCAAATATTAACTGTATTGATTTTTTTAACATTGTATAATCACCTATGACATTTGCATCTAACATGCTATGATTCATAGAGACAACATCATTGCTTTCCTGTTCCTCTTTCAAACTGTCAAACTGATATCATGACAAAAATTCCTTGTTTCAGCTCTTATGCTTAGTTGAATAACATCACTGAAACATATATCTTTCATCCCATCAAAACAAATTTAAACAAAGAACACTTTAGACATTGTGGTTGACAAATGTGGGCCTTTATGAATCAGTCAGACCTTCCAATTCACTAATCATTAGTGCTGATGTGCTTTATATCATCAAGAAAGAGCAAGTGACAAGAAACTGAAGTTTGAAAAACCTCTGACATTCTGGTTAGATAAGCAAAAAGTAAACAAGTCTGAGCAGCTAAGTGCACGAAACACATTTCCATACAAATGCAATTGTGTACCTCAGAAAAGAGCAATGACCCTATAATAGGACATTTTGCCTATGCCATGTGATTGAACTGATTCAAACATAATTTTAAAAGCCTATGACAAAGTTACAATGCATTACATTAGGTATTCTAGTGGTGAGAACGGCTAAAGGGGATTCTTTGATGAAACAAAAGAAAAGGTCACATTTCACGAAGCCAGTTTGATCTGCAGCCTGAAACAAAAACAATGAGCAAAAAACCTATACCATCTAAGAGACCAAAACAAATCATTCATTCGTTTCTCTCAATCTTTTTACGGAATGAAAACACATGCCCTGATTTCACGTTCTGCAAATACTACAATGAAGGTAAAATGCTTTGGTCTCCCTACATTGTACAGTCATAAATCAATGCCAATGACAGTCTATTTTTCTGAGTGAACGAGCTTTAAAGCATATAATCTTTAAAAAATTGATTTCAGTGGCTTACAATTAATGTGAAGCAGCAACAAGCCAATGTCAACTGCAATTTAAAGTCAGCATTTTGCTGTTTTCGACCCATTTTACTTCTATAATCCAATGTAATTTTTTGTGAAAGAGGATGCTCAGTGAGAAAAACATTGACTTCAATTTGATCAAATAAGCCCTAAATATGAATTTGACTGTTGGTTAACATTATGCAATAGTCTGTAGTCTAAATGTTGCAATTTGTGGTGCAATGTGAGATGTTAAATGTTTTTCATATTGTAATTGCGATCACAATATTTGACAAAATAATTATTATGATATTTGAGCCCAATCATGAAGTTTCCCATGCAGCCTTACTAGGTTCCACAGTAATAAAAAGAATATCACCAGATAGAGAAATGCTAAAGGTCACGCTTACATATATGACCCTGTCGTTGTAACGGATCAGGAGATTTCTGAGGATACCAGCTTCATTCAGGTCCCCGAGATGGATCATGTCCTCCACCCCTTGAATGGAGGTTGGGTGCATGGGCTTGATGTTTGTAGCATTCTGAAGAGAAATCCGGTGCTCCTACATGGGAAAATACCGACTATTACTAATAAAACTGATATAAAATTCAACATTCAATTAAACCTCCTTTCTGATTGGTAGAGAAAGAGCATCTATAGTTCACTAACTGGTCTTTTCTCACACGTTGGGTGCTATTATGAGTGGTACACACTGAAAGACCCACCTTTCCTTCATCATCCAAGACCTGGATATGACCAGAGTCACAGAGTTTGACCACGGCACCAAAAGGGACGTCAAACTCACGGCCTGTACTGAGATCCAACCAGACATACTCCCCCTATGTGACAACCAATCAAAAACCAAATCTTTGTCATTGGAAAAACGGCAAAAACAATCATTTATATGGAGAGTTCGGGCCAAAAATGAAAATTCTGCCTTCATTTACTCACCCTTCACTTGTTCCTAACCTCTATGAGGTACTTTCTTCTGTTGAACACAAAATAAGTTATTTTGAAGAATGTTGGTAACCAAACAGCTGATGGTAACCATTGACTTCAATGGTATTATTTTCCATATTATGGAAGTCAATGGCTACCATCAACTGTTTGGTTATCAACATTCTTCAAAATATCTTGTTTTTTTGTGTTCAAAGAAAGAAAGAAAGAAAGAAAGAAAGAAAGATAGAAAGAACGAAAGAAAGATAAACTCAAACAGGTTTGGAACAAGTGGAGAAGATCCAACCAGACATAGTCCCCCTATGGGACAACCAATCAAAAACCAAATCTTTGTCATTGGAAAAACGGCAAAAACAATCATTTATATGGAGAGTTCGGGCCAAAAATGAAAATTCTGCCTTCATTTACTCACCCTTCACTTGTTCCTAACCTCTATGAGGTACTTTCTTCTGTTGAACACAAAATAAGTTATTTTGAAGAATGTTGGTAACCAAACAGCTGATGGTAACCATTGACTTCAATGGTATTATTTTCCATATTATGGAAGTCAATGGCTACCATCAACTGTTTGGTTATCAACATTCTTCAAAATATCTTGTTTTTTTGTGTTCAAAGAAAGAAAGAAAGAAAGAAAGAAAGATAGAAAGAACGAAAGAAAGAGAAACTCAAACAGGTTTGGAACAAGTGGAGAGTGAGTAAATGATGACAGAATTACACTTTTTGGGTGAACAAGTAAAGTAAAAAGTTGAACATTGAGCAAGAGCATGAGAACAAGCCTTACCTGTTGCAGAATGACCATGTTTCTGGTTTAGAGTTTTCACATTAGAAGTCACCATGTGAGGGACCTATACAGGATAAAATAAAGGGAAGGAGAGAAAAAGAAATCATTAAAAATTAAATGTAAAGTTAGATCAAATTAAAAAAAGATCAAAGCAAAGGTCAAATAACCCTGCTGTACTCTATGAAGTGAAGAAATATATCTATAGGAAAGAAACAGGCTGTACGTGACAGCACATTCCACACCCTAGGACTTTGCAATCAATTATTAAAAAAGATATTAAGATCTTTTTAATAAAAGCAAGAACATGTGAGCCTGTATCAGAATAGCATAAGTGCACTCTGAAGACACATTTCTTAGAATCTGATCAAAGATACTCACTGCATCATAAATTTTAAAACGACCCTGTTGGGGCATATTTAAAATTATAATGAAGGATCATTTTCACAATATAGCTTTACTAGTATGGATCTACTAATCCCCAGAATATTAAAGACCAAAAACATCTCTAACTTTGCAGAGCACAGAATAGCTAATTCTATTAACAATGTGGGTCAAATTACAAAGTAGACACTGACCCAGACAGACTAGACCAAACGTACAATACATAAAGGCCAACAGAAATTGTATTACTGACTGTTCAAAAGAACAGTTTATTGGAAAAATAAACATTTTTTAAATAATACAATTATTTTTTTCTAACAATGTTGTTGTCGTTACTGTCACTTTCAATCAATTAAAAGCATTAATTTCTTTTAAATAAACAAAATAAATACATAAAAATAAAAAAATCTTGCTGATCCTCAATGCTGGAACGGTAATGTACCACACATTTCCTTTAAGCACTACACGATACCCTGAGCAAATTCTGCATTACAGAAAATAATCAATCAAGTACAGTTGAGGATACCAGATCAGCCATTGTGGCATCCCGTCCTGCAATGAAAACCACAAATCATGGGTTATTGGAAGATAAGATTAATACTGTCCACACCATGGTTGTTAGAAAGACATTATTAGCACTACAGAATATCACACAGAATGCCTTTTAAATAATATACCACTTGTAGTTACTTGAAGCAACTGCCTGACACCAAATATACTTGATGTATGTATTAACACCCTGTGCTACTAAGGATAATTACACAGCTGTGGAAGCAGATCCAACAATAGTTTTATTCAGGCAGAGCATCATCATGTCCTTACACACTACATGTCATTACAACCAGCATGAAGCACAGTGCATGAAACCCTCAAGACAATGAGCTTCCCTCACTGATTTAAAGGCTAATAGACTGTGGTCTGGAATTAGTCACTTACAATGACAAGAAGAAGCTAATGGATTGAAGGTTTCTATGATTGAGAGGCAATGACATAACTGTCCATATCGTAACATCATTGAAAGAGCAGTCAGCAGAGCAGACAGACAGCTTAGATGAGACTCTGCTAATTGGCCTGCCGAGTAGATCAAAGGAACAATTTGCACCGTCAACCCCACATAGACTCATCTCTAAAGTTTTCACCACCATGATTAAGCGCCAATGTTCAAGAATAACTGTATTCCTTGTCCCTTTTATTGGCAGGGTTTTGTGCGCCTTTGAATGCTTTTCAAATATCTGATCACTAGGAATAACCAGCTCTCAAAACCTCAGAAACTTCAAGCCCTTGTTGATCTTCGAGCCCTCTTATGATCAGTGTTGTGCAAGTTACTTCCAAACTGTAATACATTATAGATTACTTGTTACTGTTATTTAAAAGTAATTCCTTGCCTTACAATATTACTGTCTCAATGTAACGCGTTACTCCCAACACTGCTTATGATCAATGAATAAACTTGCATTAAATAAATATATTCCACGTTGTGAGTTCAGTTCAAGTTAAACTCAGTCTACAGCATTTGTGGCATAATGCTGATTATCACAGAAATTGATTAAAATATAAACCTCCTTTTCTTTTAAAAAGAAGATTGGGGTTTACAGTAAAACAGTTACAATGGAAGTGAATATTCATTTCCATAGCATAACCACAAGTTGTAAACAATGAGTTTTACTTTGAATTTAGTGTATTTTTTGTGGAAATTTATATCCAATTTTACAGCTTTGTTACCATGACGATGCAATACCATGATCCCAAAAAACCTAAAATGACTGCAAAAATGGATTAAACGGCTTTACAGTGCTAATAACTCACACGTTTTAATACTTACAGAATACTTAAGTGCTTTAAAAAAAAGATGAGCTTCATATTTCTGCTCTTAAATCATCTAAAGATTGGCCCTACTTAAGACAAAAATGTTGTCGATCTGACTTGGACACAGACTATACCGTTAAAAGATTTTATATTACATAATAAAATAACTGATTCAATGCTCCAGACTGCATAGGGTTAAGCAGTAGCTCAGTGTAGGTCAGGTGAGCAGCGGGAGGGAGAGGGAGTCTTTAGGAGCTTACACAGATTCCTCTGGATAAGCTCGCCAGTCGCCGCTAAGCAACGTGTCGTTTGAATATTCCAGCTGAATCATTTCCTTGTCTTTTCAACACTGCATAACTGATTACAACTTCACCTGCGTCATGAGCAGACATCATAAAAAATACCTGGCTTAGCTGCCTCACAGATCTATTTTTAGAGTTTGATAGGTTTATGTCACTATTATCAGGTTAGATGTGAGAATGTAGTTTGGGGAGTGAGACTGAGGCATGTGTTTCCTCATGGCACACTCAATAAGAAGATTAGCATGGATGTTAATCACATAGTATAAAGGCCAATTTTGTTTTTAAAAATGTGATATTTGTTAAAGAAAAAACGAATTCAGAAAAGCTGTACAATGCCTAAATGAATTAATGGTTTGGTATAGATATAAGTCAGTAGATGCACTTGGCTTTTGCTAATTTGAGATTTTACAAACACTGAGAGACTGACAGTATGTCAATGTGTCGCATGGTCAAACACAGAACTGCTCTCAGCGTTGTGCTCTAAACTGAGATGCACACAGGATTCTTTGAGAAATTATTTCTGAGATTATTCACAAGAATACAGACTTGTGTCCATTCCTACCTGCTTATATGCAGAGTTCTACTCCTGGTTCTATCGTCCTGAAATCAAAGGGTTTTTTAAATGGATTTTTGGTTAAATAATACCTGAAATAATGTCTGTGGTTAATACAAGCTCATAATATTTTTGCATTTTATTCTACATAAATACATCAATAATACCCACTTATGATTTTTAAAAAAGTTTTTACTTGTCTTAAAAAAGGGGGTTGCTAACAAGTCATCACTCTGAATGGATAAACTCTAGTATCTACTCTCTAGTCCACATTCACTGTTTCGTTGTGTTTATAATCCTGCCCTTGCAAACTCTTTTTACTCAAACGTTCAGTTAAATCAAGACTGAAAGATTCGTTGGAAGGTTAGTGATGTTTATGTTGAAGAATGCAACTGTGGTGAAGAGCGTTTATAGCCTACGTTTACCTTTTTACTACTGGAGATTGTATTTAGGCTACAAAACTCATAAAAGTTGTGTTCATTTATGAAAATTATCATGATTAACAAAACAGGTGAGAATCATAAAGTTGTTGGTAGCAGCTTATTTTCTTAGATAAACCAAAAGCCAATGGAAAACTCCTATTGCTTTTTTTTTTTGAGGCAACCGTGGTGACTTCCTAAGTTCCAGGATAGCCAACAAAAAGACATAACTGCAGCACTCTAAATTCACAAGACTATAAATTATATGCACTGTTGAATATCAGGGAAGCTTTGAAACTGTAGCCTGCCAAGCTACCCAGACTTTTAAGTAATTAAACTAGGTACTAACTACACTGCACTTTTTAGTTTTAATAACTGAGTTGAAAATGTAAGGATAAACAACAATAGCATTTAACATTTGGAAATGCATAACTAAGAACTAGAGAACGTTTCTGTAGAAAATTTCTACACATTAGGTTTTAGTTAACACTGGCATTTTAGAGAAGAAAAAGCATCTGCCAAAAATGAAAACAACCTGCTATATCATTCTAGCACATTAAAAGAGATTACAGATTGCAAACTGTCTGGCTTTTCTCGCCTAACCACATCTAATCTCACACTGTATGGGATCAGTTTAATGCCAGAAACATATTTTGAGGAGCTTTAATTGCATCCCACAATGCACTTCCAGCTGTAACAAAGAACATCCTGCATAGAGCAAACATAGGATGCACAGAATTAATATGCTGCTCCTAAAATCAATGAATAACTTAACAGTGAAGTGTTGAATAACCAATGAAAGTGTTGCCTTAATACTGCTCATGTTTTTCTAGACTTATAGGTCAGATGTTTATCTGGCTTGTTTCATAAGCGGTCGTTTGCCCTGGGCCAAGACTCACTAAAGGTCTTAAATCTTGTGGCCCCTCTAAACTCTTAACTGCTTTATCCAGCACCTCAGTGAGTGCCAGAGGCAGATTAACACAGTCACATCCTCGGTGTCTGTCAGCTCAGAGTCTGTGTCAAAGCAGCAGCACGTCAAAGCAATTTGCTTCTCGGTTTAAGATGTTTCTTGCCATCCACACAACCACATGAGGATGATTATAAAATACAGTTTTACACTTAAAATAAATCTCTAAAAAAACTTTAAAAGCTTCGAAACTGTTAAAATGAAGAGGAAATATAAATAAAAATAATTTAATAAAATTATAAATAAATACAATACAATATAACAACAATAATAATGGTTGTTTTTGTCTTGTTTACCAGGAAATATATTTAAATATCCTTACATATACAGTATTATAATAAATATCCCAACTTGAAGCAAACTTGTGTGAGATATCAAGTCTTGTTATATATAATGTTTCTCACTTTACAGGCTGTTATTATTATTCTTGTTTTAAGCATAAACCTTGCTAAATTGTACTCGTGATTAAAACAAGAATAATCTATTTTCCAATGGGGTAAAAACTTAATTTAAAAAAATGCATTAATCTTAAATTAATTCAAGATATTTGAATTAAAACAAAACAACAAAAAGCTAAATAAAATAAAATAAAATAACATTTATCTGAAAACAGATCTAGGCTTCTCCAGTAAATCCATCTCATTTAAAAAAAATGTTAAAATATTTTTAACATTGGAATTTTTTTTGTTTATTTTTTTGCTTACGTTAAGGATTTTCTGACAGTAAAATAACACTCACTCTCAGCTAACTGTAGGAAGGCATAAATGGTTCCTCCTTAGGCCTGGTACAGAGCGCAGCAGAGCAGAAAACAGACAGCAGTAAGTAGCTTTCCGTAAAGCCTTAAAAGAGCATGAGGTGCTGGACGGCTAAGCCATGAGTATGAACACTTACTCACTTCACAGTGACTCAAGTGTTTGTCTTGCGTTCTGCTCTCCCTTCTTCTTCTGTCCTCTACACCTCTATCTCTCCGTCCTTCTGTCTCTAGCTGTTATGTCCACACGTCCAGGTTCAAGAGCTGATCTGCAGTCAGGTGATTGACAGGTATAAATTATATCAGAGGATAAGTATACTCTTCCGCAGTCACTCAGTTGTCCTCTTACATATGTCCTACTGTGGGCTACCTGTTGCTGTGGGATGCTGGGTAATGCAGCAGGAAAGCATTCAGCATGTCCTTCAATGGCACTCCTGATCCAGCTTAGAGGGAGGCGGGGTTAACAGCGGGCGGTCACTGTGGGGGAGGGAAGGCCTTGACACAAAGGTCTGCTGGTCACTTCGTCTGAAGTACATGGTCTCTAGTTTCCCGTTACTCTCTCTTGCCTCAAGATCCTCTGAAAACTGAACATGAAAAGGTCAAGCTTTTGTATCTATAAATGGATGCTGGGTGTGCCTGATTCAGTGAATGCAAAGTTTAAATGGAAATGGCTTGAATCCAAAGTATACAACATCCATAAATAACCAGACGAAGTGATCAAAATAATACAGTCAAGGCTCTTTTAATAGTTTGAAAAACATATTTAAATATTAAAGTATCATATTGATTTTTCCTGACCGTTTTCTAATCAAAGAAACATGTTAAATAATCTGAAGTAAAATGAGGAGGATCAGTTTGAACTTTGAATTAAATTAGAATTAATCTATCACTTTTTTCACACTTCACATCATTGATTTCTATGACTCAAAACATTAATTAAAATTCATTATTTACTCACCTTCATGTTGCAATGCCAAAACAAAAATCAAAACAAAACAAAAAGTTAAAATAATTAAAGAGTTAGGGAAAATAAAATAAAACATGTAATTTGACCAAGTTAACTTGAAAAGTGGAGCATCAGTGAGGTGAGAAAATAAAGAAACTCTTCTTCACATCATCAACCATCCCGTTGCACAAAAGCAAACCCAAACCAAAAAAATTCAATAAATTACTAAAATAAAATGTAATTTGACCAAATTAACTGGAATAGTGGATCAGTGAGATGAAAAAAAAACACATATTATGGAAAAACGCTTTCATATCAAACATCCTGATGCGTGGAACAACTCAATGAAATAGGCAGCAAGATTTTTTTATCTTTTATTTTAAAGTCATGCCACAAGTTGACAAAATACAAAATAAATAAAAATAAGTACTTCAAATAAGTATATCAAATAACCACAGTGTAACCCAGGAGAGACTTCCACGCAAAATAAAACACATTTAAACAGAAATAAGATACAGAAACCCTACAATCAGTAAAGATATAGTATATATGTCTGTGTCTGTCTGTCTGTTTGTTGTTGTTTTTTAACACAAGATTCATGGCTAGATATAAAACAGTAAACAAAGGAGTATAAAATGCTGATAAAAGATACTTGTTAGAAAGATAATATCAGCTATGTTTCATAGAATGATACCATGCAAGATATTTTGTATATTTCTGTTTATGTGTATACACGTCAGTTTCAAGTTCAACATCAGCAGAAAAAATACAAGAGTATCACAAGCTCATTCTCTGGACGTCTGACCCATGTCAAAAAATGACAAAGAGCGATAGAATTCACTCGCTCCACAAGCATTCACTGGTTATTAAGGCTGTACTCTATCAAGATGCCTAGAGAAAGTCCAACGTGGCATGACAGCATTTGTGACGTCGTGTTTTGAAGAAAAGAGGTTCACTCAGCCAAAGTACATGCAGTAGTCAAGACCAAAGAGCCAGTAACATCACATAGAGCAAATAACAGCCAACGGAGACACTCAGGAATGTCATTCACGTGATCGTATGAGTCAAAACAATGCCAGTGATTCAGAGGAAGTTCAAAGTCTCTACAGACATAATACATGTTGAGATTGTGAATAAATTATGCAAGAGAGTGAAACTGGGCAATCTCTGCAAATATGTTTATGTTTCCTTCATAAGTACATTGCATTAGCTGTGCAAACAGTGTATAAGTTACTGTATAAATTCATACTGTGTATAAAACCTGTTTGTAAACAAACACAAACCCACATGCAATGTAAAATTACACTTGCACAAGGAAACAGCATCAAGATCAACTTGACACGACATGGCAAAAGTTCCTCTATTTGATCTGAAGCATGCACTACAATTTGAGTGAACCAGGACCTTCTAACCATTTAAACATCATTGTTTTGCCGTATGGTCAGGGCCAAAGAAAATTAAACTTGTGTCAGTAATAATTAAAGAAAACATGTGAACAATCAAAATACATAAAAAATGTTTGACATTAAAAGGCATTTGAACAGTTCTTATTATAAGCCATTGGCTACTTATGCTATTTGGCAAAATAGACAGAAAAAAAACAGGAGATGCATATGGCTCCAACTGTACTGGCACATTTGCATCTTTCACAGCATTCTCTTCAAAAACAAAACAAAAAACAACAAATACAAATTTAAGCTTTGGATGAAACAAAGTGAAATGAAGAATGAAAGCTTTGTTGTCTTTAACAGCTGAAGAGATTTAAGGCTATTTATTAGTTTGTTTAGTCAGATTAAACGGTATAAGGTGTGTAATTTCTGCACACGTTACCTAACAGAAGTGCACAAATTCCAGTGCAAGCCCCTCGTCTGTTATTGGTCAGATAAACAGATAGCCCCGCCCCACACTCATCCCATTGGTTAAGAAAATGTTGCTGGTGGGATTGCTCAAACAAACAGAGCAATGTTTTGATAGCGCAACAGTGCCAGAGTGTTAGACTTCAGGGAAATAAATATATGGGGAAAAAATACACATTTGAGCAAAATTGTTGCCTTAAACTTCATTTGAATTTTCTGTTACAATTTTGCTGTTTGAATTTATACTATCAATATAACATCTCTCTGCTCAGTACAAATTGCTATTATCTAAATCAGTCAGTCACAGAGGTCAAAAAGGAGATAAGTAAAATCCATCCACAGACAAGAAATTTTGTTTGCTAAATCCCCTGTTTACACGTCATAATCTGGCCTGTGGAGGAACAAATGATGTAAAAGAATGACTGGGCTATTGTTGTGGATTCAATCTGGTTGTACTGAAATGTAACAGAGCTAAAGAAAAAGCTTAATTCATGCCTGAATAAAATCAGTTTGTCTCCGATGTACCACGTTTTGCGAAAGGCTAATCCACGGGGTTTGAGCGTGGTCTTGTCATCCAACATTGTTACTCTGATTGGCACTGTATTGTTCAAACCTGGTATATAACACCTGGTCTCTTTGCGTTTCTCTTCTTCCCACTTCGCTATCTTTTCTTGTTCCTCCAAGTTTGAGTGTCATTATTCATTTGGATCAGTGGCTCAACTTTAGAAACATTACAAATTTGATTTCATTATAACCAATATTTGAGATATTTATGCTATATTTTTGACACACAATATTAAAAATGGCAAACAGGCTCATGGTAACTCTTGTACCATTTGGCCTTCACATCTGTTTCATTGTGGAAAAAAATTAAAACAGATTATTAAAGAAACTTTACACAAGGTAACAAAAACAATACTTCAGAAGCAATATAAAAAAAGAATATGAACTGAAATTAGCAAACATGACTCATGAAGGAATAAATCCTCAAATTTCCAGCTCAACACACTGCAGAAATCATAGCAGTGTAGCTGACATTCAAATAAAAAGACACGAGAGGATGCTAAAACATATCCAACCATGATAAATGAGTGATGTGGACTTATTTCTGTTTTCCAAAACTCACTTATAGTGAATGAAAGCATAAACAAAAACACTGTAGTGCACAAAGAGTTCTGTAGCAGACTCTGGTGGAACAGCACAACTAGCCATTGGAAAGGACACAAAGCTGGTGATGATAGTCACCACGGGTCTGTAGTTAAGGTGTAGTTCTTCATTGTCAAGAGGAGTTGAGAGACAAAACGAGGGATCTTCTCTCAAGCACAGAACGTCTGTTAATGCAGTCGTGCAGCAGTTCTTGCGTATCTCAAACAATGGTCCATGCTGTTTGGCAGGAGTCTGACTAGAAAGTCATTAAGACACAGACAGATCCTTGTTTTACAGTCTCGCGATCCTCAGAGCAAGAGTGAGGTAAAGATATTTGTGGGTCCAAAGGCCTGCTCTTCATCCTTTGAGCACCACTAGCACTGATTTCCCTTTGATTTAAACATGCATTACCTTTTAATGGTCCTTAGGTTATGTTTGAGGGCTAGTGGATCACAAACACTCATACACCAGGGTGACCAGACAACCACGATAACAAAATCGGGATACATGCTTACATAGAGTATAAGCACATTTCGGCCAGATTTGATACTTGTTGTAATTCAAAACAGTCTACGAACAAATTTAAATTTAAGAAACACTGTTATATAAAAAGTCTTGGATACATCTGATCTTTTGGTCACACTTAAATGAATCAAACCTAAACGATAATTCTAATGTTGTAAATAAAAGCAAAAGTTTTTATCTTAAGATTTCTCCATTTATTGTTTTAAGATGATGTGGGAAAATGGCAGCCAATAAAATACTAGCGTGTACTTCTAATTTGTCATCACGTTTTTGTCATTTGCACAATTATGAATGTGCATGTTAGCACTTCTCTATATTGTAAGGACAATGCAACAACTTCTATTAGTGGATCGAAGCAGTGTTGTTATTGTTTTTAAATATCTTTTAAATAAATTAAATATCTTTTTTGGTTTGAAAGCTGAAAGAAAAGAAAATTTAAAAAATATCAGATGAAAAACTAAGGAATTTGAGAGGAAATGAGAAATGTTGCCTTGGTAATAATTGAAATAAAACATTTTTAAAACAGAAGCACTAAAAACTAGAACTTAAATAAACAGAAAGGTAGTAAAATAACCTAAAAATAAAAAAAGGAAATAACAAAATTACTAAAACTGAAATTAAAATGAAACCGAGGCTAAAGGCTACTTGAAAATATTAATAAAAAACAAAATAATATAAAAATAATACTACAATAACACCGGTCAAAAGGGTCACATAAGCTGACTTCAAAAACATCTCGTTATGAATAGCTACACATTCGAATCTGCTGGTTTCTAATGATAGAAAAATCATAGAGATGACATTTTAAAACACTGTTTATAGCTGTCAAACTAAAGTTAATACAAATTATTAGGAAAAATGTCATCCTAAATATATGGGGATGTAGGACTCATTAAATCAGGACTATCTGGTCACCCAAAAACACACACACGCACAAAAAGGTAAAATGCTTATCAAACCTCCTGGCATTTTTATAATGCCCATCCATGTTTTCAGGCAAAGAATGGCATGGTGGACAGTCCAGGTGGGCTTTTGGCTGTGGGTCCACTTGAGTCTTCATGCTCCAGTAGGCTCTTTTCCAGACTCCTGTTGCTAAGCGACGCGACCTGGAGAATCCAAAGAAGTGCTTGCTGCGGCCCACCGGTCACTGAAATCTTTCAGCTAAATGAGAGCTGATCAGGTCTTGCTAAAGATCAAGGTCTCTGTAATCAGGTGGACCTCCACGTCACTGTGCATCTTGAAGGAAACTGTGTGAACGGGCACACTTGTTGACACTGACTGAATATTTGCTGACTGAGTGTGTGGAGGAGAGAAGGGATGGAAAGAGAGACAAGGGAAAAATCGTATTTGAATCATTTCCCTGGGCTGGGCTGCATTCAGTGATCTGGCAGACGAGACGTGGCTGATCATGTGACTAGGGCTCCTAAATGACCTAATTCTACCTTAGACCACTTCAGCTGCTTATGCAAACATAATGCATAGCCCTTTATTACAATATCAGATCATTACTGGTATTAAAATAATAGTTCATCCAGAAAATAAATTTTGTCATTATTTACTCGTTGTCATTTTGCACACTAGCCGTGTTTCATGGCACATGAAAGAATAATTCTGGAATCAGCTATTTTCCATACAACAGTCTGCCAAGCTCCAAACAGACTCCAAACATCATAAAAGTGGTCCATATAACTTATTCGAAATCTTCTGAAGCGAAATGATAGCTATACCATGCGAAACTGAATTCATTATTCACCTATAATCTTCCACTCCAGTGAACCGTTAAATCGAGAACCACTGGAAAGTGAATGAATGAATCATGGAACAGTGGTCATTCAGTTAGAACTCGAGAACTGATATGTGATTCAGATCAAACGGTTCACTAAAAAGACTCAAAAGTTGAACGGTTTGTTCATGAATCAAAATGAACAAGTTCAACTCACTTTTTTTAATCTAGTCACAAGGAGTTCTCAAGATAACAGCTCACTAGAGCGGAAGATTATCACTGAATAATGACTTAGATTCAGTCAATAGACCTTATTCAGCCCAGACACCATATTAGTCTTTGCAATGGCATGCATAAAGGGTTTAGATTGTGTCATTTTCACAACTCACAACTTTAAAAACAGTTTTATGGAGTGTTTGTCTCCTGAATTTTTTTTTCAGAAGGGCATTTAGTCAGCTGAACAATTGGTATGATGTTAAACAACAGTACAATCCACTGAACTCACTGTACTTCTATCCCCCACAGCCTCGCTTTTGTTCCTGTAAAAAATTCAATATGCCACTACCCTGACTAAGGTCTATGCCTCATATACGGCTTCAAAAGATTTGGAATAAGCTGTATGGAATACATTTATGATGCTTTTAAAGCGATAGTTCTGTCAAAACTGAAAATTCTGCCATTATTACCCTCAAGTTGTTCCGAACCTGTACAAATTTCTTTCTTCTGTTGAACACAAAAGAAGATATTTTGAAGAATGTTGGTAACCAAACTATTTGGTTATGAACATTCTTCAAAATATCTTCTTTTGTGTTCAACAGAAGAAAGTACCTCATACAGGTTTGGAACAACTTGAGGGTGAGAAAATTATGACAGATTTTTCAGTTTTGCGTGAACTGTCCCTTTAAGAGCTTTATGGATGTGGTCATTAAGATTCATTATACTTTGCTCCACTGAAAAATTAACAGCAAAAGGTGAGTAAGACATGAGGGTGAGTAAATAGTGACAGAACTTTTTTAGGGTCAACTAACCGTTTACTGAAAAAAAAAATTATTAGAAAATGATGAGGGCTAAAAACCTCATGGGTGAACGAGGAACCCAAGCAGAGAGTGAAGTGGCAGGATGCACAAGTCTGCATTTAGTTTCCAATCAGATGTGGGTTAAATTGGTGCAGGTGATCACACGTACAGTCAGTGTGCCTGAAAGGCTGTTGTCTTGGCGACTACCCTTGTCTTTAAGATAGACCGTGTGCTGCTCTTGGCGGTCGTTAGGGTCACTAAAGAGGGTCACCTGACCCAGGAAGGTGTCAACAATCACATTCTTATTGTAGATCTGAGATCGGCATGGAGCAGTCAGAAGGGTTAAGCAGGAGAAATAGAGAAGAAAAGCAGAAATAAGGTGAGTGGAACAGATCAGTGTACAGACCATGGAGATCTGTAGCAGTTGGTGAAGAGGACTGAAGGAGGAATAGATGTAATTAAGTACTTCCAACTCACCTCGATGTGAATGCCTTCCTTTGGCTTTTTGCGGTAGAATATTCCCTTTATGTCAAAATTAGGGCAGCGTGTGTCTTTGTGCACAGGGGAGCGAACTTTCTCCCCCTCACAGGTGATGATCACATATGGGTCAGAGGCTAAAGAAAAAATACATATCAGCAAGACACTTTATATGACAGGATTCAATGCATTAATCTACTGCCTATACCAATGACACACTGTAAACAAGATATTTCAATGTAAACAATATAAACAAGATATTTCTATTTGACAAGCAAAATAGCATGACATGAGACTGTTATTCTTTATTCTTTATTCTTTAACACTGTTAAATCAGTAATATTGCAAATATTATTACAATTTAAAATAACTGTTTTTCGGTTTGAATATATTTTAAAATGTAATTTATTTCCAGCTCTCGCATAATTTTTGCATGTCTACATCATTACTGTGAATACATGTTTACCACTGTAGCTAGGTAACAACTAAAGTGGAGAAAACAAGTCTTGTTTTCTCTGAATAACCAAACAAACTGAATTCTGATATCAAACCAACAGCTTTATTAATCTGCTACAAAAAAGAAGGAAAAGCCACAACTTTTAGTCACCAAACTCCATAAAACACCCTGCATTCAACCACTCACCCCCCCGCCCACCCACTCACTCACCCTCCCACCCACTCACTCTTATTTATTTACTTGTTCAAACTTATTACCTTGAAATCTCAGAGGATGAAAGAGGTTCGGCTGACAAAAAAGTTTGGGAATCTCTGCTTTAGACATAAATAAGACCAGTCCCCCCCTCACTCCCCCCCCCACCCACCCACCCACGCACTCACTCACTCACCCACCCACCTACTCACTCACTCACTCACTCACTCAACTTGTCATTAGAGACCCACTGTCATAACTTTGGAATTATTGTGGATTTCATCTTGGTTTCTGAGGACTATCTTTGCATGTTTTGTTTTTTGTCGTGATTTTTACACTTAATTATAATTCACTCTGATAAGAAAGTGTCACTAAGAACATGAATGCAAATGTCGAACCAGAGTACTGAGGTGTAACACTTAAAGGACAAATGCACAGACTGACACTAGAGAACTAAAGACACCAGAGTAAAAAGTAATGCTAGTCACACCAAAAACATGTATTACAATATTTTTATTTATTTTTTTAACTTTTACTATTCAGTGCTACAAATAAACAAGAGACAGTGTGGCAGATTTTGGCACATTTCAGAATTCAGATTAATCTTGTCACATGCTCACATTTCTATAAGGGGAGGGAGATACATTTAGATGCTAGTGGCTGCTAAAAGTCAGTACCTCCTGTGCAGAAGTCAGACCGTGTCTTGTGGGAGATCAAGCAGTGTAGCTCTGTACGGTCAAAAGAGATTTCTATATGTAAAAGCTCTAGACTTATTAAGCAGCATATGTGTCTGATTCCTTTAATGGCTTAAAGGAATAATTCATCCAAAAATCATTTACTGCAGTCAAAGATGACAGAAAACCTGCATTTTTGGGTGAACTATCATTCACAAATCTATATGACCGCAGATTAGAGAGCACTGATTTCAGGCTTTATGGGGAGAAATCAATGATGCACATTGTTATTAGTTTAATCACATCCAGAAGCAAGATAATTTTTAAAAGGAGAAATCATAAATTAAACTTCTATCAATGTAAATTAATAGAGTTGATCTTCAGCTATTGATTTTTGTCCATCTAAACACACACTGCTATATACCTGTTACGTACTGTATATGGAAATAGTAGACATACCTCCATTGGCATCTTGGCCCTGCAGGCCTTCGGCACTTAACACATGCACTTGGGTGACCAGCTGAGGGTAACCGCACATCCCAGTCCAGCATGTCTGAGGAGGCTCGTCCAGAGTTAGTTCTCTAAGGAAACACAAGCAGGAATGATATCAGCCAGATACCAGTTTCTGGCCAGGTACCAATGTTGTTATTGGTAACGAAAATTAAATCTGAAACTACTATTTTGTTAACTGAAATAAAGCTAAAAATACTAATATTAGATGAGAAACGTAAAACACTTGGTTGGTAAGATTTACTTAAAGACGTCTCTTATGCCAAGGATGCATTTATTTGATCAAACATACAGTAAAAATAGTAATCTTGTGAAATATTGCAAATTAAAATAGAAAATATATTCCAATTTTCAATTTGAATATATTTTAAAATTTAATTTATTCCTGTGACAGCAAATATGCATTTTCAGCACAATATAATATAACAGTAAAATATTAATATTAGATGAAACGTAAAAAATAAATAAAACTCAATTTACCGCAAATTAATAATATGCCTACTAAAATAACACTGCCAGGTACATGTCCCTTTGTATTACATCTTTCAATACAAACCGTACATGGAAGAAGCCAAGAATGTGATGAAGGGTTAATAGGAAAGTGGAGTGCAGGTCGGTCTATTCTTTTCTGGAAGCTAATTTACTTGCAGTCTGAAGGCACATCAGTGAAGACTCTGAGCAGGAACTCTCCTTGTTGACCTGGGTCAAAGGTTGTGGGGATGATGACGTAACGCCCCTCCTTTAGCTCTTTCCTCAGAAAGACGCAACGAGAGTTGATGTAGATCGACCCTGCGACCTTCTGCTGGGCTGAGTGCATTCTGTATTTCCTATTCAACTCCACCTGGTGGTAGAAAATAGGCTTCATCAAGACAAGAACATTGACTGACAGGATACCATAAATATATGTTTTAGTTCTTCTATCATTGGCATTAGTTTCTTATACTATATTCAGCAGGCAGATGTGAAGGTTTGTATTGTGCTGCAATGAAACAATGCAATTCTGTACCCTGTGGATGTCAAATCCAATTGCCAGGTTCTCGCCTTTACCCTCCTTGGGAGTAGCTCTGCGTTCCTTTTGCTGCAGGCAGATCAGCACCTCGTCTTCCACTTTTCTCACATCAAAAACATACTGTGGGCAGAAACATCCATTAAACTCACTGCAATGAAGGCCCAGAGCGTCAAATGTCTCCAGGACAAGAACAACATTTTATAAGGCAGATGCACACAGGCACACTGACCTGTGGGTTTTGCAGAAACGTGGCTTTATGGTTAATGCAGCCTCCGGCACGGTTGCGGAGCGGGTTGTCTCGGTGGATCCAGGATCCCCTCATCACCTCTTCCTCCCAGGTCTTATGAATACTCAAGTAAGAAGTGTTTATCAGTCGACACAGGATCAGGTCAGTGAAATAGTGACAGAAATCTTCAAAGTTCATCCTGGTAAAGAAGTTTACAAGCAGTGGGGGAACAGAAGTTTATGATAAATGGAGAATTTAGGTGTTTATCAGATGCAGTGGGGTACAACAGTAAAAATCTGGGATTGTGGGATAAAATCGGATTTAAAAACAGAAATAAACAAAGCTTTTTAAGGCAAAATAGGGTAACAACAAACATTAAGATATTCTCAAATTTGTGTTTTTTTGTTCAGTTGATCTACTCAATTTTCAACAATTTAACACTTAAAGGTTATACTTTACAAAACGGTTCAGTTTTTTAACATTAGTCGGTGTATTAGATATCATGAACTAACAATGAGAAATATTTTTACAATATTTATTGTATTAATATAGGTTAATTTCCACATATACTAATACATTACTATCATTACAGGGTGTTTTAATTAACATTACTGTATTATAAGCAAACATTAATTTACAATAGTACATTTCCTAACTGACATTAACCTATATTTACAAATGCTGTAAATTAAGCATTAACCTAGATTAATAAATGTAAAAAAATTGTTTACTGTTAAACCATCACACGTAATGGAGTAAAACATTTGAATGATCTTAGATTAATAATTTAGATGAATGCAAAGTGCAAAATAACTGCAAAGTGTATAATATAATATAACATATGAATAAAAGTATACTGCTAAATTAACAATTAACTAGATTAATAAATTGTGAAGAAATTGTTGTTAATTATTAGTTCATGATACCTAATGCTTTAACCAATTTAGATTAGTTATTGCATAGTGCTGCTATATAAATATATTCATATTATTATGAAAAATACATATATACAAACATGCAGGCAACACTTTACAATAAGGTTCCATTAGTTAATGTTAGTCAATGTATTAACTAACATGAACAAACAATGAACAACACATTTCAGTATTGATTAATCTTTGTTAATGTTAGTTAATGAAAATACAGTCGTTCATTGTTCATGTTAATTCAGAGTGTATTAACTAATGTTAGCAAGCACAACTTTTGATTTTAATAGTGCATTAGTAAATGTTGAAATTAACATCAACTAAGATTAAAGAGGTGGCTGATTGTGATTTCACTTTTTTAACGTTAGTTAGTGTGTAATGTTGCTGTTTGAGCATAAACAATATCTGCAAAGTTACGAAGCTGAAAGTTCAATGTAAACGGAGATATTGTCTTTTAAAATTCTGGCAGTTTAATGCCTACAAAAACAGCTGGTAGGGACTACAACAAGTTACTTCCCGGGTGCGTGACATCACAAACCCTGATAAACCCTGTCCTCGGGAAAAGGCAGCAAAGGGGGCGAGGCCATGCTGCTCTGCTTTAGAGAAGAGGAAGAGAAAACTAGAGGTGCACGTAAAAATCTATTCATATATGAATCACGATTTTGTCTTCTAACGATTCTAATGGATTCACACGTTTCAAAATCAATGTTCTAAAGCAGCGGTTCTTAATATTGTTCCTCGCGTGCCCCTACTCTACACACGCTCTGCATCTCTCTCTCTCTCATTCAGCTAAGCTCTGACAATGAACTGTTCCAATTATACTCTTATTTTCACATAGTTATGAGAAGCATTAAACATGGACGCGCATGCGGTTGCTGTACTGTATTAAAACTTTAATCAGTATAAAACCATATGTTAAAAGCTAACATAAGCAGTAGCATTTACAAATAACAGCGTATCTAAAAGTATGAGACAACAAAAAACATAGGCCTACCATTAAAAGCCATGCTTGCACAGGTTCTGCAAGATCCTCTTAATATCCTCTGCTTCTCAATCGAGCTCAAACTGATAAGCAATATTAACGACTCCTTTGTTTACAATACAACCGGAGCACATGCCGCTGGAGAGGGGCGGGACGTTTAGACGCGCACTAGAGGCGGTTTAGCCAACCACAACACACTGGGCTAGCTAACCAATCAGAGCCCATCGCCTATTTCTGAGGACGGGGCATCATAAAAACAGGAAAATATCAGCCCGTTTCTCAGAGAAGGGACAGAACTGTGTGGAATAAAGGTAAATTATGTGAGAAATAATGTTTTTTTTTTTAAACTAAGCATTAACACATTGCTTGACTGCACCCCATAAACACAATCAAGCCTAGAAAAAAAACAGTCAACCACCACTTTAATAAATGCTGTAGATTTTTTTATTGTTCATGCTTAGTTCATGTAAACTAATGTAGTTAACTAATGTTAACTAATGAACCTTATTGTAAAGTGTTACCAAAATGGAAAACTGAAATTTGAAATTTTAGTGAAAATTTTCACTAGTGGTCTCAGACTTTTGGAACCCATCTGATAAGACACTATGATCTAGACTGATCTAGAAGGATATGAGTGGAGCGAGCCTCACCAAAACTCTCCATCATCCTGAACAGTGACCCCTAGTTTCTCTCTCTCACTCTTGCTCACTTTCTTCCACTCTTCTGAGCTACAAAACAGAGCAGTGATTACTCATCGTACATCAGACTTAGAGAAATAAACATTCACACACAACACACACGGCTATACTCACTGACAACAGCCTGCATCCACAACTATCAACTAAGATTTTCTAGAATTTTGTGAAAGAAATAGAGAACTTCTCCAAGCATGATATTTCTAATCAAGCCCTGAATAATTAATGCATCAAACTGAAATATGAAGAAAGATTGCTTTCACCTCAATAAAAGTCTTCTGGCTGGCCAGTAAATAATTCAGAGGCCAATATAACCCTGCCTGTTGTAGCACTTGTACAAAGACTGATGAGAAGGATAGTCAAGATTTTCCTCTCTGCAATTACACAGCTCCATTTTAATATTATGTTGCTCCCTGCAGTGGTGGATATTTAGGGTTGGTGTCATCAAACAAGAGCACAGTTATTTAAATGAATGGAGGTGGATGTCTAAACACCCTCAGACCTCTGCGCTTCAATCACAACAGCTTCCTATTTTATACCAGCCTGGCTGGCTTGATATCTCAATTTCACACCAGTCAGAGATAAGAATAGACACTTTGGCTATGTGTTATTTATACTGAAATCATCTCAAGAGGAAGGAGAGAAATTGTTTTCTCTAGTCTCTGAAGATGTATTGCACTACACTGCAGGAAGCCAGAGAAGGCAAAATGACAAATCATTTCTGTATGTGCTTGCACTCTGTTTTTGTAGAGATTATAAAGAATTGAATGTTGGGAAGGTGTGCAAAAAGTGTCTGATTATAATGCCACGTCATATAGCAACTGTTCTGACACATCGAGTTTTGATGCTCATGTGGGAAATTTGGGTTTGAGTCTGGCTTGCAACTAAGGTTACGTTCACACTGTGGGGGTAGGCAGATACAGATACTGTGCAAGGTCAGGGAGGACGAGGAGCAGGTCCTGTTGGTGGCACCCTATTGGCCTACCCGGACCTGGTTCCCAGAACTAATGCTCCTCGCGACAGCCCCTCCTTGGCCGATTCCTCTGAGGAAGGATCTACTGACTCAGAGACGGGGCACCCCTTGGCACCCGCGTCCAGACCTCTGGAAACTTCATGTCTGGTCCCTGGATGGGATGCGGAGGTTCTAAGTGACCTACCCCAGGAGGTAGTGACACCATCACTTCAGCGAGAGCATCGTCTATGAGACACGCTTACTCTTTGAAGTGGAACCTGTTCGTTGAGTGGTGTTCTTCTCACCGAGAAGACCCCCGAAGATGCCCGATCAGAGTCGTGCTGTCCTTTTTTCAGCAAGGGTTGGAGTGAAGGCTGTCTCCCTCCACCCTCAAAGTCTATGTCGTTGCAATCGCTGCTATCCACGACCCCGTCGAAGGGAAGTCGCTGGGGAAACATGACCTGGTTATCAGGTTCCTTAAGGGGGCGAGAAGGTAAATCCTCTACGGCCCCCCTCTATCCCCTCTTGGGACCTGACTCGAGTGCTTACAGCACTACAGCAGGGCCCAGTTGAGCCTTTGCAGGCGGTCAAGCTGAAGTTTGAAAACTCTGCTCCTGCTTGCATTTGCCTCCATCAAGAGGGTAGGAGACCTGCATGCATTTTCGGTCGACAATTCGTGCCTAGAGTTCGGGCCGGCTGATTCCCAGGTAACCCTGAGGCCCCGGCCCGGCTATGTGCCCAAGGTTCCCGCTACTCCCTTCAGGGATCAGGAGGTGAACCTGCAAGCGCTGTTCTCGGAGGAGGCAGACCCAGCCCTAGCTTTGCTCTGTCCCGTACGAGCCTTAAGGTGTTACGTAGACCGGACGCAAAGCTTCAGGACCTCAGACCAGCTCTCTTGTCTGTCACGGAGGCCGGCAGAAGGGGAATGCCGTCTCTAAGCAGAGGATGGGCCCCCTGGATAATGGACGCCATCACCCTGCCGTATCAGGCACAGGGTGTGCCCTGCCCGTTCAGGTTGCGAGCTCATTCAACTAGAGTTTTGCATCCTCCTGGGCACTGGCTCATGGCGCCTCGCTGGCAGATATCTGAAGAGCTGCGGGCTGGGCGACCCCTAACACGTCCGCTAGATTCTATAGCCTTCGTGTGGAGCCGGTATCTTCCTGTGTTCTCACCTCAATTCGGGTAGAAGCACTGAGAAGCCCCGACTTTGGGTCGGCTTGCTAAAACCACTCCAGAGAGTCCATATAGTAGACCCTGTTGAGCTCCTCCGTCCCCTCGGTAGCCAGATGTGGCGGAGCGTCCGGCACCAGGCCTTCACTCGTTGAATCCTCGAGAACCGGTAGAAGGCTGGGTTCCATATGTAAGACCTAAGTGGATCCCATATGTGTAAAGTCCACGGTATAGCCTCGAGCCCGTGTTTCCCCGGCAGACTTCTGCCATTCCAAGAGGGTTACAATCACCTCCAATCTTCCATATGCACCTAAGGAATGTTCATATGTGTATTTGCTTCCGAAACCTCCTTCGGGAAGGTTGGAGCTTCCGTAACGTCCCTGTTCCAAGTAGAACAGGTACGTTTTCCCAGTGTTATCCAGTCTTACTCATTGGGTAGTGCCATAGCAGCAGTAGCTGGTCCTCTTGTGCAAGCCCTGGCCTACGCCAAAAAGTAGGGGCGCAGGTGGCTTCCACAGGACACTGGAAGGGGCAGTACCTGTGGCCCTTTGTGAGGATCCCAATTCGTCGGTCATCCGACGTGACGTCGAGAGTGACCGACTGAAAGTGAACGTCTCGGATACATATGGTAACCCTCATTCCCTGAAGGAGGGAACGGTGACATCACGTCCAGTTGCCACAGCTCCTGTACGTGCGGCCGGGTCACCGGCTCGGCTCCTCAGCAAAAACCTGAATATGCGCTGCATCTGTTGCCTACTTATACTCACGCTGTAATCAGCGGCAGCTGGATGCAATAATCACATGCCAATGTGCATTGGCTTGTTTAGTTTACACTCAAAGTAGATTGGTCTCTCTAACCGAGATCCCAATTTGTCGGTCATCCGACGTAACGTCTCTGTTCCCTCCTTCAGGGAACGAGGGTTACCATACGTAACTGAGACGTTCAGTCTGACCGCTTTGATAAGATTTTTTTTTTTGCCACTTAAAACGTAAAAATGTCAGACACTGTTGTAGGAAACATACTGACTTTTTTTGGGAAGTGCAGGTCGAACAAAATTGTATTTAATGTGATTTTTTTTTTTTTGCTGTTTACACTTGCTAAATATGATCAGATTCCAAATGGATGTGCACAAAAATCAGATTTAGACTGACAGTCTTAACAAGGCTTTAGCTCTCTTGTCTCCCATCATGTCCTGTCATTAAAATTTAAAAAAAAAGTAATTCTGTTTCTTTCTGGTTATTCCCAAACTTTTTTGTCAGCCAAACCCTTTTCAACGTAATATATTTACCTGAAGTACCCCCTGAGATTTAGGGTCTGCATATTCACCGTTCTCTAATTTAGATTAATGGTCACATGACATGCAAGTAAACAAATTAAATGTTTCATGTTTTTAGTAAGGATTTTATTTTGATTGCTTTTCATCAACTCTCATACCCCCTGCAGTTTCCTCACAAATCCCCAGGTGTTCGCAAACCCTGCCATACACTATGCTCTAGATCAGGGGTGTCCAAATCAGATCCTGGAAGGCCACTGTCCTGCAGAGTTTAGCTCCAACCCCAACACAGCTAATCAAAGTCTTCAGGCTCATTAGAAACTTCTAGGCAAGTGTGTTGGAGCTAAAATCCACAGGACATTAGCCCTCCAGGAACAGGAGTGGACACCCCTGCTCTAGATGCTGTAAGACCTCCAATCCAGGAGGGGGCAGTCTCACCTATCGCTCCAAGGTCCACTCCACTCCTTTTCACCCCAGGGATTCCTCATGCGAATCATGTGTAGCTTTTCTGACTTGAAATACGCCAGCAGGCCATGTCCCAGACGGACTTTGCGAACGTCGGTCACCGCATAGGCGTGGCCTTTCACTAACCCACAGTCCAGTCTCGCCTCCATGTCCTCTACTGTGGTTGCCTATATACCGAAGGTCAAATTTAAGCTAGATTGCTGAACACCAAATTTAAAGTCTATCCAAAAGCATAATAATCTTTATCCCTGTTCAGAATGCATGCACATGCACTGTCTGTGAATGATCAATTATGAAATCATGGGCCGTTTTTTTCATGGTACAGTGAAATATGGTGATGTTAATCAGTAGGAGACAAGCCACACCCATTTATCACACTCCAATGAACAAAGGGCTTGCTGTGCAAATGAAGCTGACAATATGCATAGGCGTGACATGAATAATTGTGTCGATATAATTGTGACTAGGTTGTAAGAACGGACAGAGAGTGACTGAACTTGGACATGAAAGAACTTTGTTGAGTATCTAACAGAACATTTATAAATCAATGTTTCATTTTATCCTCCACATTTGAACAAAAGCCCTTAAGTTATGGTGAAACTTGATAAAGCTGTTTCTGTTATGATCCCCAGACAACCTGCTTACATCACAGACCTGTCTGTCACATCAGATGATGCTGTTCAGATGAATTTCTAAATGTTACTTAACACTCAATGGAGTTCTCTTAGTGGACTGAAGTATTGAGAGGCATTTTATTTTATATTCTAATGAAGAAAAAAAATCCAGTTATGAAGATATTCAAAAATGTATTTTTTTCCCCATGGATGAAAGGTTTCACAGACCATTGATAAGCAAGTCACACACAATCAAAGATTGCTTTGAGTCTGGGAAAGTACGCTCTTATGAAAGAAAATAAATAAAGGCAGAAAAAAATGATGGATGGCTGGATTAATAGATGAGTGTCTGAATACAAATCTTGACAGACGTGGGACAAATGCTGATCAATAATATGCACAATATGTGCTTCCACAATGTATAAACATAGGAATAAATATATAAAAAAAATATATAAAGTATACTGTACTCAAATATACTAAAATAAAGTTAAAAAAATAATGAAAAATAAAAAAGTTAAATAAACATATAAAAATGAAAATGTAATATATATGTGTGTATATAACAAAGTGCAGATAAAATAAAATGAAATTAAATAAAAAATAGAAAAAACTAAATAAAACAAAATAAAATGTAGCTTTAGTACATGCAGATTGTATGTATTGTATCCTTCTCACCCTGATAGAGCAGCTGATAAGGCCATCTCGATTATGGACCTTGAGCACTCTCTCAAAGAGCTGGTTTCTGGCGACTTCATCCTGAGCAAACTGGCCCTCCAGAAGGTCCATGGGTTCTGACACGCCACCAGTAAAGTCCACCAGGGCATCGGCCGTGTTTCCACCATCCAGGGCCTCATAGCAGCCATAAACTCTTGATTGGTATAGAGAAAGAACTTAGCATCACTATGTCATCACACTACTTGAATTTGTATGTCTCTGTATAGACCTTTTGAATTTGTCTGCTGCCTGAACTGCTTACTTGGCATAGGCTTTTTCCACAAGGGCACTCCAGAACTCGTTGCTATCATTTGAATGGCAGTACACCAGCTGGTTATCCACTGTGGGGAGACGGTCATCGATCACCACGTCCATCCATTCCCCAAACCGCCAGAAGCGGAAGTGGAATATTCCTGCATAAGAGTCTGCCTTCTCTGGATCCCATTCCTGCTCCTTCCAGTCTGGGATAACCTAGAAAGAGACATAAGTGACATGTGGTGTCACTTTTTATATTTTCAGTTTTTATTTTAATTTTAGTTTATCATTTAAGCTTTTGTCATTTTGTTATGTGCATTTGTCATTTTTATTAGTTTTTGCTTAAAAAAATTAAGTTGAGTTTCAGTAATTTTAGTAGTTCCAACTTAATCCTTATTTATTCCAGTTAGTTGCCATTTGCCAAGACAACATTTCTCATTTTTATTTAAATGTTTTTCATCTAATATTTACATTTCATATTTACATGATTAATGATTTTTAATAGTTTTTGTTAATAAGAACAACACACTTGACCTATTAGCCAGATGAAACTTTCGGGTTTGCATAATCTCTAGTTTTTTTCTATTCATTACATTTATTTGTGTTTTGACCCCTAACTGATACAAGTACTGAACAATTACTGTAAGTACTGTATAAGAGCGCATGTTTTTAGTACATTTCTGAGTGGTTGTCAAACTGCTGCAAATCTGTTAAGATTTAGGTAATAAGAACTAGGGAACAAAATAGTGTTAATATTTAGATTTTTCCCCCCATTTTTCACATTACCATCAACTAAATATTAGTTGATTTTAGTACAAAAATATTTTATCACTTATTCTTGTTTTATTTTATTTCTTGTAATTTGTCATTTGAGTCAAATAAATATAAAATACAGAGTTCTGGCATGAAACTCTAGATGGCGCAGTCCTATAGGTCTAACTCAATCTGACCTAATGACATCATTATCACATGGCACAGCTGATTGGTTCGCTCCTGTATCGGTAGCCAATGAGCTCGCTGCTCATCATTCAAATATATGACTAGTGCTTGTTGTAGCAGTTCGCAACATGCATCAGAAACCCTCCACCTTCCCCAGCTCGACCTGTATAGATCTGCTACGAGGTGATTCATGTATGCTATATGGGGTTATTTCATGTATGTTTATATTTGCAGCAGCTATGTTTCTTACATGCTTACAGCAGCATGTTGTGGATGTATTGGCAGTAGCAAGTCTCGGTACTTGCTCTGCCGCAGCAGCAGCATAGCAGATCTATTCCGCCAAGACCAAATACATTAAAGGGGTCATATGATGCGATTTAAATTTTTCCTTTCTCTTTGGAGTGTTACAAGCTCTTGGTGCATAAAGAAGATCTGTAAAGTTGCAAAGACTAAAGTCTCAAATCCAAAGAGATATTCTTTATAAAAGTTAAGAGTCAACCACGCCTACCTAAAACGGCTCGTTCTAACACGCCCCCACATGTCTACGTCACGATGTGGGAAGATTTGCATAACGCCGCCCAAATGTTCACGCAAAGAAAGGAGGCATAACTTTTATTCTTGCAGCAGTTGTTGCCGCCGCCGATCATGTCGTGAAGGCGCTGTGTGTTTCTTTGTGAAAGCGAAACTACTTTGTTCGGCCTTCCAAAAGAGGACGATATCCACTTCATCATGCCTGGAGCTGATTCTGTGCTGGTCACTGAGGAAATACATCAACTTGGCGCTGTGGATCGCTGGATCAGCTTTCACCGTGGACGAAGCGGACTCCAGCCCGGGGTCGTCACATGTGGTTGCCGCAAGTCCGCCCGGCCGCTCCTTCGTCGAATCCGCCGGCCGTGCCGTTCTCAAGCCCGCCGGCCTCCGCTTACTCAAGCACGCCGTGTGTGACGCTGTGTGTTTCATTGTAAAAGGGAAACTACTTTGTTTGGCCTTCCAAAAGAGGAGACGACTAGAAATCAGTAGTTAAGTTGTATTTACAAAACTGTTCCAGAACAGTTCAACCCAAACTGTTCTGGATAGGACTGTTTCCTGATCCTGGTAGAGTAGACTACAATGCTGGCTGTTCTGACTCACAGACTGCAAGTATGTTTTTTATATTTAAAGAATTTGCCACTGACGATTCAAACGCGAGTTTTGAGCAGTATAGAGTAGCACTTGTTGTTTGTCATTTCTCCGATCACAAATGCAGACATGGTTTTATGCAACGCAATGCGTAAAAAGACAGTATAAGTCATTATAATCCGTAATTATGTCCCCACTGGATGCAACAAATGCCTCGTTTATAATGGGTTTTAATATTTTTGTCTCGTCCCTCCAGCCGGGACACGGCATCACAATATGGTAAGGGACGTAACATTTCCGTCACATGCTTGAGGTATTCGGCCAATCACAACGCACTGGATAGCTGGCCAATCAGAGCACACCTCGCTTTTCAGACCGATGAGCTTTGTAAAAATCGACACATTGCAGAAAGGCGGGGCATATAGAGGAGAAACAATAATGTACAGTATGTGGAAAATAATGTGTTTTTTGAACCTTAAACCGCATAAACACATTTCATTACACCAAATACACAAAATAATGTTCTTTTTAGTAACATCATATGACCCCTTTAACATTGTCTTGTACATTACCATGCCAATCCCTCTGAGAGTTGTCATGACAGAACTAAAATTAATGACATGACAAAATTTACAGGACATTCAAACTGAACAATTCAAAAGAAAAAATATGAACAAAAACACCATAAAAATTAGCACTAAACTAGATGAGTTTCCAATATTGTGTAATATTTAGTGGATAAGGTTCATGTCATTGCTTATCAATTTAAATGTTCATAAATGCAGGCAGATGCAGCATTTCCTGAATGTTAAACAGTTGTGAGAAGGACACCAGGGTGATTTGGAAGCTGTATAGAACAACTACATCTCTTTCATCCTGAGCGAGTCCTCTGGGACAGAACAGAGATTAGATTTCAAGTACACCTCTCTGGTAATTGTTCCAAGATGAGCAGGTCCATTAACTGGGCTCAGGTACACATTGTGATACTGACTGCAGGTGACGTGCCGACCCACAGTTCTGTTCACCTCTAACGGAATCAGTCATGCGTAAACTCTATTGACAGGTGAATGTGAAACAAACACATGTATCAAACACAGATATCTCGAATTCCCTCTTGGAAAACCCAGCATTTCTGTTGCCCAGAGCAACAAACATCTAAACAGAAACCCGCGAAGAATTGTGAAATAAGTTGGTTTCAGAGCACAAGGTCTTGCTACGGCACTCATACCGCAGAAGACATCAGCAGAGGTCACACGGTGGATAACAAGCCTAATCCGGTCAGACAAGAGAAGAAAAAAAAACAAGAAGAAGCCCTAAGCTGTCAGGTTTCAAAGCATCTTCACTGGGAACATGTCTCTTGAGCTGACGTTCAACCTTGATATACAGCTGACGGAGATGATGCGTCTGCGCGTACAGTCTCTAAAGCAGCGAGGCCAGAAACGCCAAGACGGAGAGCGTCTACTGAAGTCCAACGAGCACGTCTACCACCTGGATTTCTCCGAACAGGCCCTGCATTTCACCCGCTGGAACATCCGCATGTCCACACCTGGCTGCCTCAACATCATCGCCACCTCCCAGCTCTGGACGCCCGACCTCACCCACCTCATGACCCGCCAGCTCCTCGAACCGACCGGGCTCTTCTGGAAAAGCGCAGATGACGAACTCCTTCAATGCTACGAGGCTGATGCCCAGGAGGATAGCCGAGCTGGCCAAGGTTCGCAAGGTGATGTATTTTTTGTTCGCCTTTGAAGACAGCTTGAGTCCGAAGAACATCGAGTGCTCCATAGAGTTCCAGAAGTGAGAGAACCTGAAGGGTACGACGGCTTTCTATTCAGTCTACTTAACCTAGACCTAGCAGTTTAAAATTATGTTCCTAAAGACCTATAAAATTAGATTTTGTAAAGTTATGACCAGGTCTTAAATGTTTTATGCAATTTGATGAGCTTTATTTGTCTGATTGTTCATGTTTAGCTGTTTTTCTGACTGTAATGAAACTTTAATGGAGGTAACCCAACATAAATCACACTAATAATTCAAGAAGATTAAAATTATTCATGAATAAAGCAAAACTTGTGCTTTTAGTGGTTGTAGTTATTAATTCTTTAAATAATTGATGCAAATAACTGTACTGGGGTGTGATGGCAGTGCCCTTGAGCAGTGGTTCTCAATCTTTTTCACTTCAAGGTCCTTAATGTCCCCTATTTTAGTTGATTTTATGGATGAGGATTAAAAATAGGAATTTAAAAAAATATTTTACTCTCAATTTCTACCTGATAAAATATTTTTGAGCTTGGTTTAAATACAAAAATGTATATTAATAAAATTTATACTGTATTAATAAATATATATGCAAATGTCTATGGAGTTATAACATTCTATACATTTTCATGACTTTCCAGGTCTAGAAATCATATTTTTAAAATCAGACTACCTTATATATCCAAGTTTTTGTAAACTGTAGGAATTCTGGTTCTTCAAAGAAAAAAACAGTTGGGGTTGTTAGTTGTTTTAGTTTATTTTAATGCATGGTTTGTCTTATTTTAAATGATTTAAGTCATTTTGTGGCCCCCTGGTTGATAACCACTGCCATTGTGTATGTATCCATGCTGAGTGCATGTGTTTGGGTGGGATAAAAGGTTGCTGCAAAGACACGGGGCAAGGATAGTAGCACACACACCTTCATTTATCAATAACAGGACAGGGGAGAGCAGTCACATGGGAAAGCCCTAAAAGTCAACCCCTTCATGATGATGTGTGTTTCTAAGGGAGAGGAAATTTTTCCCTAGGCAGGGGAAAACACTTCACACCCTGGGGAGGATGCAGAGAGACCGAAGCTTAACATTTAAGCTAAATAACAGCTCAGAAATCATTAACCATTAACTGTCTACCACTAACAAAACTACAACAGAAACTGAAATACAGGCACTACGAGGTATGCATGTGTACACTCATGAAGCCACAGGTGAGTGGACCTCTCTCCTGTTTAAACATAATCAGGTAATGGTTCCTAATAGAGCACACAGATACTATGGCAGGATGCTACTTACAGCTGCTAATAGAGCTCAGAGAGACTGTTTTGCTCATCCTCACACTTTAATACACTCAATATGTAAGATAACAAGAAGATATTCTGACAAAATATGCAAGAATATGCAGGTTTAAATCCCACAACGCAGGTCTTGTGTGAGACGTCTGCAAGCTTAGAGGAAAAGTGATACATGTACTTAACTATTTTTTGTGCTTGCTGAGAAAAACCTATTTCTATTGGGCAAACCATTCAGCCATAAAATGATATATAATTTAATATAATATAACTCTATGATTCTATATTTATATATGTCAGAATTATATAGTATACTATATATTTATGAATTTTGAATCAACAGTAAAAAATAAAACAAACACTAAACAACGTGTACAAAATGTACACAAATTGATATTTTATCAAATACATTAATAAATAAATATTGAAAAATATATGACAAAATACAATTAATAATATCAAGGGAAAAGTAATTCTAAATATAATTATTGTATTTTATTCAAAATTCATGAATTAAACAATTCATTAACATAATTACATAATTAAACTTGATTATATTATAATAACAAAATAATGATATTGATCATGTTTTTGTTATTTTTCTGTTTTGTCAAGATCACAAGACTAATAATGGCCTCCAAATTCTAGTACGCTCTCTTTATCTTGCATATTAATCAATGCTGAGTATTTCAACAAGTCTTCTCACAGGCAGCTGCACTTCCATACTGAAAGCCAGTGGACATTAAGATGGACTTCATGTGAAACATGGTATTTGCTCTGATTTAAGAAATTTCTATATTTTATATGAATGAATATTATGGTATCTGTCTTCTGCGCTGATTTCTTTCCATCTGTGCGGCAACAACATTGTAGCTTAGAGGGAACATTAGCGCTGATTTCTTTCCAGCTGCGTGGCAACAACATTGTAGCTTAGAGGGAACATTATATGCAGGATAGACACATGTTTACACTCTATAGTAACTTACTTTCTGCCACAGTGACTCTCGGGAAGCCAGGCTGGAGCAGGCCGCCACAAACCAGCAGTTTCCCAGCTGCCCTTGGTGCAGGTCATGGGCACTGATCCCATCCACAAACAAGCGAGGATCATCGCACAGCTCCTGATGGAGAAACAGAGAGAGAAATAAGAGAAATAAACTGGTGAGAAGAAAAGCACAGCATGAATGGCAAAGATGTACTTGGAATAAACAAATTTATCTTTTAAGAAAGACTGCAGCAACCATGTCCAAAAACATAGTACTTTGATCAAAAAAATATAGTACATTTTGCTTTATTTTGATTAATGTAAGGAGGAGGAAAACACAGTACTTGAAAAAGTGTTGGAGACAGAAGCAGGGCACAGGCTCTTTAATTAATTTAATTATAGTTATGAATCTAGATGAAGCAGTAGAGTTCTGAAACTCTAATCAAATGACTCTCCTCTGCTCTGACGGCATCTAGCACACCTCTACACCGACCTCGTCAAAACCACCACGACACATAGCCCAGAAACAATGGGTAGCCAGAGATTTTGAGTGACCTAAACATAAAGGTCTGGGTCTCTTTAAACAGCTGGCATACACTGGGCACAGTGACAGAAGCTGAGGGGAATGTAGCGATTCACAGGCTATAGCTCGTTTTGCCACCGTGTTGACAATCTCTCAAAGGAGTCGCCACAAATGAGCCCTGTAAAAGACTAAATGCTTAATAGAAAGACTTGTTTTCTTGCCATTATTTTGCAGCACACACATTGATTTTTCTTCTTGCATGCAGTTCAGAAACCTGAAAATTTATTTTGGTCTTAGATTTTATGAATCACTATTAAGAATGTACATGAAATCTAAATTTTTACCCAGACATAACTGCTAGTCTAACAAGTCTCACACTTTAAGAATTACAAAGTTATTAAAAAGTTTTTTTTTCCTCCCAGTTGTCATGTCTCATCTCGCCTAAGGTACAAATTGAGCCAAGATCCCCTTGAAAACCATTTGAGCATGCCACCCCTGCTGGTTCGGTTAGTCTCTGGAGCTATAAAATACATGTTCTCACAGTCCGAATTTACTCGCTCTCACAACACTCATTTGTTTTTCACATTGTGCTATCCGAAATCATTTCCACAGCTCAGCAGGCGAGGCCTCTCCTCGCTATCCGGCACCCATCCAGCCCTGCACTCACACGCGCAACATTTCATTCTTTCAGCGCTGGGCTTCTTTCACCCTTTCAACAACTCACACAAACCACTAGAGATGAGACATTTCATCATGCCCCCATGGTGTGTGAGAACGGAGTGCAATGATGCCAAATTCACAAGGTGAAACACGTACACAAAGCACACGGTAGACACACTTCTCTATTCCAGAGCCAAGAAACCCAGACGGCGACACTACAACTCTGTTTTTGTTCGTGGTCTGCATTGAAAAACCTTACAATCACAGTGCATGACTGATTTTCCATCAGACCCTTCGATATTACCACTGTCATTCATTACAATATGCTATTCAGTCAAAGTTTGACTCAGACAAGAATACAAATTTGGTTCGCTGCGAGTTGGCTCAAGGCACCATCATCCCTCTGAGAGCAATGCCAGGTCTTTGGGTTAAGGTTAAATATCTAAAATAACAATAGGTTAAATATCAATCCACGGTAACATGATTCATTGCTGCCTTCTAATTTTTGACAGTTCTTTACGATTCAGATTTTTGATTAACAAGTGAACAGCAACGAATCTAGCAAATCTATTTAAAAGCTTCAAAAGCGCTCTGACATCAGTTTAATCAATAAAACACTTGTCTGATAAGAAGCCATTTGTGTGTGCAGTTGTGTGTGTCCAAACTAAAATAAACCTCATAAAACAAGATATGACATATTTAGTCTATTTACAAAGGCAATACAAATACAGCTGTTCACTCTGGCATTAGCATGCTGCAAAGCTAACGCCATCATAGGCTGCACAAAAGGCATAAAAATGAAAAAGACTGACATAAATACTAGGTAAAAAAAAAAAGTCATGTTTTAATTAGACTGATTAATCATGCTTACTGTTTTTATCAATTTTTTCAGTACTGAATGATTTATAACATAAATTTGTTCAACATTTTATATTGATTTTGGTTGGACAGCTTTTTTTTCTAAGTTCATCCATACGTTATACATATAATGCTCATTTGTCCAAAAATAGGTATCTTAGAAGGCAACATAATGATTCTGAATACATTGTTATTAACTAAAACTCAAACTAAAATTATTATTGGTAATTGAAATAAAGCTGAAATTAAATTAAATTAAATGAAATATAAAAATTTGATGAAAAACATTAGAAAAATTACAAATGTTGCATTAGCAAATAAATGAAATAAAGTTTAAGCTGAAGTACTCAAATTAGTCAAATAAAAACCGAAATAAAAATCTATGAAAAGTAAAAAAAAAAAAAAAAAAAAAAACCTTACAAAAATGAGACAAAACTAAATTACTTAAAAAAAAATGAAAATTTACAATATAAAAAATAAAAACGAATTCGAAATATTTTATTAAAATAATATTCAAAAACTCTGGCTGACCACATTTTCAGCCAGGGCTTTGGCCACTTTTCAGCTGGCCAGGATGGGAGACAAGTTTTTTGTTTTTTTCCCCTTTTTCAACAGGGTATGATGCTTTTAAATTGTTCCTACTTAGGCAGCTCACAGTAGGCTACTTCCAATCAGACTAAACTATAAAGAACCTTAATGGGCTCCTCTTGTCTCAGGGGCCGAAAAAACACCACCATTTGTCTCCAGGGTGCAATACATCAACCTTTATTTGACGAGCATTTAGTCTCTGAGGTTTTTGCGATTACCTTCACAGCTAGAAAGCCTGAAAGTGGACATTAACATCCTTCACAAGTCTATAGTCTACCCTGTTCAGTTATGGAACAAAGGACGCTGAGACAAAGTCGCTGACAGAGAGAAAGAAAAGATATTGTTTGTGTGTGAATGCTCTCTTCAGAGCAGAATTTGTGGGTTAGTAGCTATTATGGAGTATTGTGTGTGTGTGTGTGTGAGTGAGTGAGTGTTAAGAGGATGGGAGAGCTGACTGATTAGAGTGCAAGGTCATTGTGTTATAGCTCAGCACTCCAGCCACCTCTGCGAACACACACACACACACACTTTTTAATCACAGCCCAAAATGGAATCCAAGGGGCAACCCTCTCCTGGGGCTAGAAGCTTTTATGTGTGTGTGTTTCTTTCACAGTATCTCATGTATTGAGGGTTCACAGGCTAATATGAGTCTGTCTTGGCCAGCTTTGACAAATAAGACCGATCAGAACACCAGACCAGTCACAGAATCATTGAACACAAACTCAGCTCAGTCCAGACACCAGTGAGCCCACAGTCTGGATAAATGACCGTCTATCACCTGTTCCACTGGCTTCAACTCATAAATCACAGTCTTTCTTCTCTTTGGAGAGCAGAGGTGACAAGAAATGGAAGGAAGCGGGTGGGAGTGAGGGATGGCAAGTGGTTAAAAAAGCACGACCAAGGACCCAAGGTGGGGTGGGTGGGGGGGCAGTGAAATATGAAGCAGCTGCGGTGAACTGCATTAAAACTCTTAATGGCATTCACTCAGTCAGAGTGATTTGTGGCAATGGCTTCATTCACGTCAAAAATGGAAAGAGTCAGGAGCATTTAATTTTTACAGTTCCGGAACAACAAACAACATGTCAACATGCCAAATCAGGATCCTCTTGATGGTGAGTGATTTAAAGTCAACAATGAATCAAAATTGGCCCCATTTACTTTCATAACATAAGTTCCTGCTGATTCATCAGTGCATGTTATTCCAAATGAAAAATGGTATTTTTTGTAATCTTTTATCAAAATGTATCAAACCCCTCTGTGGAATCACTTTATTACATATAGGCCATGCAGGCTTAAAGTCAACAATGAATCAAAATTGGCCCCATTTACTTTCATAACATAAGTTCCTGCTGATTCATCAGTGCATGTTATTCCAAATGAAAAATAATGGTATTTTTTGTAATCTTTTATCAAAATGTATCAAACCCCTCTGTGGAATCACTTTATTACATATAGGCCATGCAGGCTATTCGTTTAGTCAAATAGCTATGAAGTATTTCTATTGTTCAGACGTTTTTGGGTCAGTACAATGTTTTTGAATACTCTTATAAAGCAGAGATGCATTGAATTGATCAAAAGCGATAGTAAAGACAGCTGTAAAGTTACAAAAGATTTCTATTTCAAAAAATGCTGCTCTTTTGAACTTTCTATCAAAGAATTCTAGAAACAAATGTATCAAGGTTCCCACATAAATATTAGGCAGCACAAATGTTTTCAACATTGATAATAAGAAATGTTTCTTTAGCAGCAAATCAGCATATAAGAACTGGAGTAATGGCTTCTGAAAATGCAACTTTGCATCACAGGAATAAATTACATTTTAAAGTATATTAAATTAGAAAAAAGTTTTTTAAATTGTAATATTTCACAATATCACAGGTTTTACTGTACTTGGTAAAATGACAGTATTCTTTCAAAAATATGAAACAATTTTACTGACCCCAAACTTTTGAATGGTAGTACATTTTATGCAGTAATTTAATGTTTGTTAACATTCATTTATTAAAGGTTACAGTAATAATAATAGCATATAAACTTCACATCACATAATAGGTTGTGAATAATGTTGACGTTAAAGTCCAGCAATGGGATAATAATGAAATTAAAAGTGTCAGGAACAGAAATGAAAAAATAAGCATGATAGATAGTAAGTGCAGGTATAGCTAGAAAAACAAAACTCTACTAAACTATAATAAACTAAAGCAATCAGATAAAAACAAGCCCATCAAATCTTAAAAGTCAAAAATATTCCTCACAATCCCATTAAGCAATCTAAAAAAATATGAATTCAAATGCAGAGACAGTCTGAGCATCATTATTCAGTCTCTATAGTCTTAATTATCACTACAACACAATGAATGTGATATTAGCACTGTACTTGATCCCTATATTCCCACATTCCCCGCTGCTCCTTCTGTGCCCATTAAGAAGGTGGAGATTTTAGCTTTGCAGTGTTGAACTGTGGTACGGACAGAACCAACTATAGTGTCCGCCTCAATTATAGCCTGAATTAATGACGACAGGAGCTGCTGTGGTTGCAATTCAGACACTTCACTGGTGTGTTTGAGCGAGTGTGTGCGCGAATGAGATTCTGGGTCGGGCATCGTTCCAGGAGTGAGTGAGTGAGTGAGTGAGTGAGAGAAAGGGATAATTGACTTGGACAGGCTTGACACTTAGTATGCCCCTGGGCGAGACGGGCATGGGGTTGGGGGGGGGATGGTAGTATAACGCAGCATCCCTGGGATTCGAATTGTTACAGATAGTTTTTAGGAAGCTGCAATGTATCATTAACTCAGAAAAGAGTAATGAAGCACAGGAAAACCGTCATGATGAGCAGCAACAACAGAAACTATAATTTACTTTTGGAATTTCTGTCCCTTATGAAAAAGAAGTTTATTAAAGTGTACTATTACTATTATTATACTTTCAGTCTACTTTTTATGTACTTTTCAGAAATGTGCTTTATATACTTCTCAGAAATATATATTTAAAATGACATTTAAGTATACTTGACTTATACTTAGAAAAAGTCTTAATATATTTGAGCTATACTTGTGCTCCGGGAATCCATGTTTTCATTGCTATCCTGTAGGAGGCGCTATTACACATCTTCTGTACAGAATTTCCAAAACACAAGTGAAGAAGAAACCAAAACAAAAGATGCTTCCACATGTAATCTAACACGATCAGACATAAAACAGCATCAAAACTGTGTAACGTTATGGAATAAAATGTCGACCCATGAAGAGCTTTGGGGAGATCGACTCCATCTACGTTTTGATAATCATTCTGAATCCAATTCATAGTCTTAGCTTTTTGTTCAAAATCTTATTTCTTAATTTTTAAATTTTTTTTATGAAACTTACCCGCATTCATGTGTTTATAAAAAAGAATGCATGGAGCTAGAATAAAATGTTTTTGTTTACAAGCAGATACCCTGTTCTTTCTATTGACGTTTGTATGTTCAGATATTCATATAATCTTCTGTACAGAATTTCCAAAAAACACAAGTGAAGAAGAAACCGAAACAACAGATGCTTCCACATGTATTCTAGTAACACGATCAGACATAAAACAGCATCAAAACTGTGTAACGTTATGGAATAAAATGTCGACCCATGAAGAGCTTTGGGGAGATCGACTCCATCTACGTTTTGATAATCATTCTGAATCCAATTCATAGTCTTAGCTTTTTGTTCAAAATCTTATTTCTTAATTTTTAAATTTTTTTTATGAAACTTACCCGCATTCATGTGTTTATAAAAAAGAATGCATGGAGCTAGAATAAAATGTTTTTGTTTACAAGCAGATACCCTGTTCTTTCTATTGACGTTTGTATGTTCAGATATTCATATAACAAAATATATACAAATTAATACATAAATAGGGACATAGTAGTATACTTAAAGTATGATGTAAAGTTCACTTAAAGAAAACTTACGAGTATACTTGCAGTATAAACCACTAAACTAGTAGTTTACTGAGACTATACTTCAAAGTGTACTAAAAATGCTTTAATAAATATTTAATTAGCAAACTATCAGTATACCTATAAGTTCACTTTTAGTATAGTTGCAGTACAAACTAAAAACACAGATGTAAACTAGTTGTGTACTCAAATTTTACTACTGTTATACTTAAAGTATTCTTAAAAGTATACTTTATATAATAGAAAGTGGTTCAATTTAGTCCCAAGGAGTATTGAAGTACACTTACAAGTATACTACTAGTACACTGATATTTGTATACTTACTACAAAAAGTATACTTAAAACTATACTTGAACTTTACTCAAGTATACTTCTTTTTGGTAAGGGGTGTCATCCAGTGATGGATGACAGACCTCCATTACAGATGAATGCTTTAGACTGACCTTTCCTTATGCCTTGGCTTTACAGTAACACTGATTATTGATTAGACTGATGATGAATTACCAACAGTATGTTACTGATCAACGTATATATCGATTGATAACAAGCAGGATCCAATTTTTAGCACATCAGCGCTGTTCTAAAATTTCTCAGCATCTTGCTGAGCATCTAGACTATAAGACAAAAACTAAAGGACCTATATTTATTGGTATGCATGGCCATTTATAAGTAATTATTAGTAATTTAAACAATGTGTAAGCAGTACTAGCATTTCTCAACTTGTTTTCAGGATACTTTGATGAACAGAAAGTTCAAAAGAACAGCATTTATTTGAAATAGAAACCTTTTTCATCATTATAAATGTCTTTACTTCTAAACATTAACATCATGATTTTCTCTAAAGCTGCTTTGAAACAATATGCATTGTGAAAAGCACTATACAAACACAGCTGACTTAACTTGAAATGTAAATAGATTAACTTTAAAATAAACTGAATGTGTTCATCTTTAAGGTTCTGTTTTAAAGGTTTAACAAAGTAAAATCAATCTCTTTCCAAAAAGCAGTGCAGACCTACTGTATATCCCATCCTTTATGCTATCTGTTAAATGAAGAACTGTGAGACTTGAGTTCTGAGCACTGACCCTGGGTCTTTTCCAGTGCACACGGCCGATCCTGTTACCCAGGTAGAAGAGGGAGTCATCTACGGCAGGGAACAGTGGGTCCTCAAACAGATGTTCACTCTGTAGACACTGCCTCTTGAGGTTGGAGTAATGCTGCCCCTCAAAGGCCTTCACAGAGGAGAACATCTTTCAGCCTACAAAGGGACGAGAGAGAGAGAGAGAGAGAGAGAGATTTGGCAATGTCAGACAGATGCAGTGCAGACACAGTACAAGGCGCACTTGCTCCTGTCAACTCAGGTAAAGAGCTCATCACCTTCTTTAACAGGAACATTTGTGTGCATGCGTGCATGACTTTCTAACTTTGTGTTCGTTCATTATTTGTTTCAAGCATATTGCTCATAAAAATGGAGTGAATTCACCACCAGTTCCAAAATGAAATGCTTTCTGGAGGTGTGGGAGCACAAGTTTTATCAGTTGGAAATGTTTGACAGGTATGCCGCATCAAATCTTTTGTTTGGGGTACTTAGTGGCTAAGCTAACTAGATTATTTGACATTCTAACTGACATACTAACTAACATAACTGACATTATTTGAATTCATTTTCCCATGTTGGTTTGTTATTATTATTCAATTGATCACCAAATTATTATTCAACTGATCACCAAAAGTTAAGGGAAGTCGTGGCCTAATGGTTAGAGAGTCGGACTTGTAACCCAAAGGTTGTGGGTTCGAGTCTTGTACTGGCAGGGATTGTAGGTGGGGGGGAGTGAATGTGAAGTGCTCTCTTCCACCTTCAATACCACGACTGAGGTGCCCTTGAGCAAGGCACCGAACCCCCAACTGCTCCCCAGGTGCCGCAGCAAAAATGGCTGCCCACTGCTCTGGGTGTGTGTTCACTGCTGTGTGTGTGCACTTTGTATGGGTTATACATAAAGGAATGACAGCTGAAAATTCAGCTTTTCCATCACAGAAATAAATTACATTTTATATATTAAAACAACTACTGAAAATTGTAATAATATTTCACAATATTATTGTTTTTACTGCATTTTTTTGATCAAATAATTGCAGCCTTGGTGAGTATATATTTAAAAAAAAAATCTTCAAAACTTTGGACGTTAATGTATAACCTGAATGTCAAATAAAATAAAACAAACTCTACCTGGTCACTTTGCATATTGGTCAGATGTTGTTGTTTTTCTTTTTTCCTGTCTAAGTGGGCATTTCTAGGTCAGTGTAAGCTGCAAAATGGACCAAACAAAGTCAAAAGTGCGCACCTGGCCAGACTCCATGAGACTGAGAGAATCTAAAAACACAATTAGACTAGACAAACAAAAGATATACGATCACAATGCAACTGCTTTCTTTTAGAGATCGGAAGGAACGCGTCCTTCTAGCATTGATAATCTACAGCACACACTTACTCTGCCTGGCAGGAGGCGATGAAGTCACGTGGCAGGAACCATGTCACTGTGACTCGGCGCTGCTGGGACACTTTGCTTCAAATCCAGGTTGAACAGGAATTTATCATTACAGGGCTGTATTCATCTCAGAGACTAGTAGTGTAAAAGCGATGCCTACTGGGATGAGTGTGTCGGTTTAGCACCCCTCTTCCATTGACTGGGGAATACCTTTTTTGACTGAATGAGTCTATAAGAGCTATTCAAGAGTTTGAAAGTAGTTCAGATGAGCGAAACTTGAGAACATCTTATCCAGAGATGCTGCTTACAGCTCTACATATCTGTCCAGATCTACAGAAAAGGATCTTTCTGTCCATTTCTCTGCACATTTGCGATGTGTTTTCTGACACAGTACAAGGCGCTCTTGTTCCTGTCAACTCAGGTAAAGAGCTCATCACCTTCTTCAACAGGAACATTTGTGTCACATTATGGAATAAGCATGGGCAGTCTGTCAATCACAGCTCTCTCAGAGGCTAGTTTCGAGAGCTGAACAAGTCGAGCTGCGGTGAATTATTAATCTCCACTCCCAGACCTTCAGGAAGATTAATTATGTCTTCAGCTTTCTGCCCATTCTCTCTGCACTAATGACAGAAAACTAGCTTATGTCATTCTACGGCCAGTCCATGTAAAGACTGGAGTCATAGATGATAACAGCTTCATCATTATATGGTCAAGCAATATCAAGTTATCAAATGTGGGATGAAGCTTCTTCCACATCTTGATGATCTCATTTATTGGCGATTGTACTAACAACAGCATCGCAAGTTATAATATTCTGGATTCAATATAAGTAACGTAAGCTTGACAGCATTTGTGACAACGTTGATTACCACCAGTGTTGTTACAGTTAACTAAAACTAAAACTATTAAAATAGTTTTCTTTATTAAAATAAAGCTGAAAAAAAAAAAATATATATATACATTTTAGATGAAACAAAATGTTGCCATGGCAACTACCAGAAATAAAATAAGTTTAAGTACTAAAATTATAAATAAAAGCAAAATTTAAATAAAAAAATTACAAATGACAAGAGTACAAAGAACTAAAACAAACAAAAATTAAAATGAAAATGGAAAATATAAAAATAAAAGTTAATTCAAAATATTAATAAATACTACATATAAATAATACTAAAATAACAATGATTATCACAAACAAAAATCTAAGTCTAAGAAAAATTATATGTTATGGTCAGCCAACTTACCTATGAAAGAGTTAAAACTTGCATATTATTTGAGCTGTAAAGCTGGTTATCATTTTTTTTAGGGTTTATGGTGTTAAGTTGTCATGGGGACAAACTTATAAAATTAGACAATTTTCATTATTAACATAACATCTTAATATGCGCATTGTTAACAAATCATGGCTATACTACTGAAACGGTGCGGATTTTAAAAGTTCACAAATTGGCCTCATTCACTTCCATTGTAAGTGCCTCATTGTAAACAAGGCCTTTGGTTTTTTCCAAGAAAAGTGAAAATCAATTTTTGTGGTAATCAACATTAAGCCACAAATGTACATGATTGAGCTTAATGTGTACTGAAACAGTAATTTCCCTTTAAAATGCTTTATAGCATCTCGGTTTGGTTAACTGGATTGTACAGTACACTTGACTGGAGCACCTAAGGAAATGAAAACACTGCAGTTGGACAGCCAGCACGGCAGATGGTGCCTGGCCTCATCTCGTGACTAAGTCGTGATATCAGTGAGACCACCACACAGGCAAACCATCTCTCCTCTACCTCCTGACGGGAGGAAACAGGTAGGGAGTGCTGAGGCTTGCAAGTGGAATTCACACTTCAGGGTTCCAAAGAGTAGAACTGAGGGATCAAAGCAGCAAGAATATTATGTGATTACCATATGCATCTGTTCATAAGGTTTTATGAATGTGGAATGCCTTAAGCCTAATGACAGATGTAATATGCTAGTTGACAGACAGATAGTGGCCTTTTGACTCTCCCTCACAGCCAACTTATGTACCATTAGCTCATAAAAGGTTACAAGCATGGTAGCGGAATGATGGAATTTATGGTCTCTCGACTTTTTTCACATTAAGCATAATGCTTAATAGAGCAGAGTGAGACCCAGAAAATTGAGTTCCTGAAGAAAATGCACTGTATGAATCCCACGGGATGGCAGGGCCACTGTGGTGCACCACCTACAGAAACTCCTACTGTGGTAGTAGAAAGAGGGGTAGAGTAGATGGAGAAAAACGTGAGAATGCTAGAGGAAGCTGCATTGGATAGCAGGCAGAGAGACAGTGCACCAAAGATGATGAAAACCCCCTCCCCTTTCTGACAATCACCATTTCAGGGTATCCCAGCTGCGTCACTGCAGCCGCCTCATGAATAGATCATGTAGCATGTCATCTCACCAACCATACAGTATGCCTAGAATTACCCCTAACACTCCATGACTTACAATGAACACTCAAAACATGCATTGCTGAATCCATCACTATTACAAAATATGCTACATTTAAAATGTACTGCAGTCAGTGTTGGATGGGTTCCTTCTGAAATGCAATTTTCTACTGACTACAAATTGCATGACTAAAACTAAAATCTCAACACTTTTTTTTTCTTTAGTGTCACAAACAAGAACAATTTTGAACTATTTCGACAGAAATATACATATATCATCATCATCTGCCTATGATTATATCACTAATTGCAAGTTTTGATAAAACGTCCCTAATTTGTACATTTCAATAAACAGTTGTGAACTAGTTTGACTAGTAATTTAATAAAAACTAGTAAAAATACAGTTTAAGATGGTGGCTGGTTTCTAGCTAGTCTAAGATGATCCCCATTAGCTGGTAAACAGCTACTAGTTGGTCATCACATTTATGGTGGTCAAGCTGGTTTATGGAGCACTGTGGCTGACCATCCAGTTGATAAAATAAGAATAGAACTATTTAGATTAGTAAATTAGTAAAGTTCATTAGCCCCGCTGGATCACTCTTTAGATGGTAGCTTTATTTTGGGACATAGCAGCAGCTTTCTACCTGGTCTAAGATCGTCATTAGCTGGTAAGCATCTAACTAATTGAATTCAAATGGTCATTAGCTGGTAAACACACCAGCTACCAACTGGTCACACCAGTTTAAGATGGTCAAGCTGGCTTTTAGAACATGCTGGTCAACAAGCTAATGACCAGAATGGACTAGGCTAATGACCATCTTAGACCAGCTACAACACACCTAGTGAACTAGTTAAGAGTAGTAAACTCTAGAGTAGCAATAAAACACCTACCAGTTGGTCATAACAGTTTAAGGTACGCAATCTGGGTATTAGAAGTAGAACATGGTGACTAATCAGTCAGCTAATGACCAGATTGGACCAATTTAGACAAGCTAGAACAGACTTAATGAACTCGACAGACTAGTAAAAATCAAGTTTACGAGCTCTCCATGTTTAGAACATGGTGTCTGGTCAACCACCTGACCAGCAAATAATCATCTAGATACCACAGGTAGAATGTCCTAAAACATAGCAACCAGTTGAATTTTATAATGGGGAGTTAATTTGCAGTGGTCTTTTGTCATTTATGTATAATTTGGAGGTACATTTCTTGGAAAGCATAAATTGCTTTGCACAGTGATAGATCCCTTAAAGATATTTAGTTATTATAATTTAGTTTAGATATAGTTATTACTGCTGCCTGATAGATTAGTAATCAAAACCGTTATCAATGTGTAGCTAATTCATATATTTTAAAATGTAATGTAGACTAATTGCAAATGCTTGATCTGATTAGGTCAACCAGATTACCCATCACTGACGGCACTACACCATAAGGTTTCACCATTCAAACAAACATGTCATCAGATGAACGTTGCATTAACTGTTCTGAGTTAAACACAGTAAGGTTCCCGTTAAGGACCAAGGAACTGCCCACTCCTGTCAGCCCGCTGGTCAAACTAATCTTAATAAGAAACGCAAGGCGTGGGGACAACTAATTAACGACATACAACGGAAAGTGCTTTCCTTTGCTGTTCAAGAACAATTGGGCTCTACTTTGCCCGAATGCACCGAAGAGATGCAGTAGGCTTCCAGTTCACACACTAGCTTTAAATATATGACAATTGATGCCTGCAACCGCTTCGAATCTCCATCTAATAAAAGCGGAATATTATTGTTTCGCCTCTGCACGCGTCCCGTCAGGTGGCCAGATTTACCTCTCGCGCTTAAAACGCAAGACGATCAACATAAATCAGCGCGCTCATCTCGTTTGTTCGGGTAATTACAGTATCGCATTCTAAACGTGTCAAATTTGATCTGATATCACACATTGCTCATGAAACAGACCCGCACGCCCTCGCTGTATGTGAAATAATCTTTTACCTGAGCACAACTCCAGTCCCACGGTGGCGTCTCTCGCTCCGGTCCTCCCGGGATCCAGCGACGTTCTTGTGGTCCCGTGCAACTGAGGCTCTTCTCCGAGCTCCGGATCACTCTCACGCGTGTCTGGGAGGGGCCTACGAGCGGAGGGGGAACTCCTAATCTGAGCATGTGCGGCGGGGTAGACGCCAATATATACACACGCGCGCGCACACACACACTGACAATAACACAGTGATTGCAACAATAAATAAATGATGCATTCTGTCGTGTTTGTCAGAAAGAGAGACATTATTCAAGAGCATTAGCGTGTAACTCATAACACCATTCTTCCAGTTTTATAGTCGGGAGCAAGTGGCCATCTCATCAGCACCATGGACAGCGGCAGTGTACGTTGTTAACTTGCCACTAGGGAGACAAACAGGGACACACTAAGCAGAGACTGAGCTGATGGGTAAAACAACTGAGGAAAAACTGCCCGAGGCCTGCAGTTCTGTGCAATAACATATCATGTTGTGAATCATGTGGATAATTTGATCACTAACAACACAATTGGCCTGAACGTTACATTTCCTTATGCAATGAAAGGCATGTGTTGTTTACTATTGGATGTTTAGAGCTAGGTTAATTTGATAAGCCAGCCTTGAACTCAAAATGAACACAGCTGGACGGCTTTTTCATGACGTAAACAATATTTTCACCTAGTGCCTTGATGTCGAAGGTGGTAAAACAATTAACCCTCTAGGGCCGGTTGTATAAACTGCTTAGACTAGTCTTAAAGAGTTAGTCATCTAATTTGTTTTCTTCAAGACTGGTCATAACTTTTTAAAGTCAGTTCATCGGAATGGTTCATGAAACAGTCGCTATGTGACCACAAAAATAAATAAATAAATTATATATATATATATATATATATATATATATATATACATAATAAAAATAAATTTGTGGACTTGATTTGAAAAAGCCAAATGGTCGTAAAAAATAGTCACACTTCTCCACTGGAAATGAACGGGAAATACGCAAAAATATGAAAATACAGATAATTTTTTGAGTGTACAATCTACAAATCATTCACAATACAGAAAAAAGCGCACAGCAACTCAAAGCATGTTTGCAAATGTGTGAAATAAAATCAATAATTCAGCCACAATGCAGTAAAAACACAGACACCAAGGAAGGGGTTAAAACATCAAAAATGCAAAACAGACACACCCACTCACACACACACAATTATACACTCACACACACAAATTAACTTGTGTGGCTGTAACAATATGGCAAAATTAATCAAGAACACTCAAATAAAAGGTTGAAATCAGATTGATTAACCTCTGATAAAGCCTTCCTGTTAATTTTTGATGTTGTGTGTAACAAATTGTCTTTCTCTGTGTTCCGGTTTTACTGTAGTAAAATTAATGCAAAAACTGACATTTCAAACGAACTTTAAAAAAAAAAAAAAAAAATCTAAACCTTTACAAAAAGTTGTCTTTGAGAATGTCTAAATATATATACAAATCCACAACTTAATAAAAACAAGTATTTTTGTCTAAAAACAACTAGAGCATTTATAAGCCTTTATATAGCTATATAGGAATCTAGTGGCTAAACCATAGAATTGCAGATGATTTTCATTGTTTAACTCCCACCAGATGGCACTAATCTGCCTTCAAAAATTGGATTTTAAAGGCATTCTCAATTTTAACATGAAATACTGCCGTAATTGAAAAGCAATATAAAAATATTAGAAAACAAATGTTTTATTTTCAATGGAAAATTTTTTATCATAATCATTGCATAAATATTCATTAGTACCATGAAATTCTCCCAAAATACATATATTATTGAACACAAATATATGACATTGATTTTACTGAAAAAAAGTTACCTTTCAGGTGTTTGGTCACTTTTGACCACGGACAACACAAGTGTGACCCCCAAATGAACAATAGCAGAGGTTAAAAGTTTGCACAAGATGCATATAAATTAGCCACAGAGATTCTGCTCACTTTACTCTATTTCTTCCAAAGTTTGCTTTTATTCATTTCATAGATTTGTGAAGTAAGGCAGGGATTTGTCAGTAATTTCTCAGCGTGATGTGTCTTGAGATAAATCTAGTCAATCACCCAGCAGGCCAAGCTGGGCAATGAGTTGAAATCAGATATGGAATCCTCCAAAGGAGAGCTAGTGTCTAAAAAAAACGTCCCAGAGTACACTGGGCGTGGTCGGCTACGCCATGTAGATAAATGTGTTAATGTCCGTCTCGTCCCGTTTGATGTATTTTTGTTCTATCAACCATTCGATCTGCTCTTTGATCATCTTTTTCTGGGGCAGAAACATGTTCTTTAGGATCTCCACCAGCTCCGTCTGAAGCTGAGCATTGCTGATCCTCTTCCTCATCTTCATAATCTGAATGATAGCTTCCTGTACAGAGTGAGGAAGAAGAACTTGGTGACAAATGAGGTTTACATCAGCATATCAGAGAAACGTTTCGTCTGAAATGTTTGTGTTACAGGTTTCTGCTTAAATGTTTGAATTTAGTTTAGTAGACAAATGTAACTGTATTTAAAATGCCTGCACATGAATGTCCTTACAAAACATTTTCATAGAAAAAAAAAATTTAATGGACGAGTTGCACCAGATGGTGAAGGAAAAGCAGCCAACAGTGCCCAGCTTACATGGGAACTCCTTCAACACTGTTTGAAAAGCATCCCAGGATGCACCTCATGAAATCACTTCTAATGCAAACTTCTGTTTGAATTAATTCATAGATTGATTACTTTACCATTATTCAAAAATGTGGACGATAAAGAATGAGTAGGTGTGACTGAACATATGATCATATTTATAAATACACAAATCTCAATCATTAAGATCATGTGAAAGTGATAGGCTCATAACTTCAATACCTGTGTGCGTAATATCCTAAGTTGCACTATGACCTCATTTTCTTCTTCACGCATTCTCTCTGTGGTGAGTTGTAATCGACCAATCAAATTGATCTTCCCTCTTTTTTGGACCTTTGAGTTTTTTCTGTGCAGAAGAGATCATTAAATTGAACTGAGGTCTGTTAAAACATGCAATTAATAATATAACTATATCTATCTGTACTTATGTTCTACTGTTAGTGTTATCTGTATGCACCAATGGGTCTGAGAGTAACGCAATTTCAATTCTCTGTGTGTATGTGCTGTACATGTGGAAGAATTGACAATAAAGCAGACTTGACTTGACTTGATAACGTAATAGTCCAGCAATGTATGTACTTAGATATGAACTATGATACGCAGTATGTAGTACTTATAAGATAATTGTATGTGCATACAGATTATTCAAAAGTTTGGGTTTAGTAAGATTTTTTTTAAGAAACTAATAATTATTTTCAACAAAGATGCATTAAATTGATCAAAGTGACAGCAATACACAAACATTTCCAAAAGATATTAGGAATGTCATAAAAAGAAATGTTTCTTAAGCACTAAAGCAGCATATTAGAGTGATTTCTGATCATTATCACGTGACACTAATGGCAGCCGAAAATTCAGCTTTGCCACCACATGATAATTACATGCAATAAAATACATTTTATAAGATACTGAAGTAGGAAAAAAGTCATTAAATTGTAAAAATATTTCACATTTACCATTTTTTTTTTTTAAAACAACAAAAATATCCTTGGTGAGCATAAAGAAACTTTTTTCAGAACCATTGTAAAAATCTTTCCAACTCCAAAGTTTTGAACGGTAGTGTACTTATGTTCTACTGTTAGTGTTATCTGTATGCACCAATGGGTCTGAGAGTAACGCAATTTCAATTCTCTGTGTGTATGTGCTGTACATGTGGAAGAATTGACAATAAAGCAGACTTGACTTGACTTGATAACGTAATAGTCCAGCAATGTATGTACTTAGATATGAACTATGATACGCAGTATGTAGTACTTATAAGATAATTGTATGTGCATACAGATTATTCAAAAGTTTGGGTTTAGTAAGATTTTTTTTAAGAAACTAATAATTATTTTCAACAAAGATGCATTAAATTGATCAAAGTGACAGCAATACACAAACATTTCCAAAAGATATTAGGAATGTCATAAAAAGAAATGTTTCTTAAGCACTAAAGCAGCATATTAGAGTGATTTCTGATCATTATCACGTGACACTAATGGCAGCCGAAAATTCAGCTTTGCCACCACATGATAATTACATGCAATAAAATACATTTTATAAGATACTGAAGTAGGAAAAAAGTCATATTAAATTGTAAAAATATTTCACATTTACCATTTTTTTTTTTTAAAACAACAAAAATATCCTTGGTGAGCATAAAGAAACTTTTTTCAGAACCATTGTAAAAATCTTTCCAACTCCAAAGTTTTGAACGGTATTGCATAGAATGTGATGAAAATATGCACAAGGTTTATGATTTATATGCGTATGATTTATTAACACAAGTATTATTTAAATTACTCATCATTCTTCGGCAAATGTGGCCAGTGTGTGATGATTGTGCTTACATTAAAGAAAACTCTTGATTGATGTAAAATACAGTGCCTTCTGCAAAGTCTTTAGGAGAGCCCACCACAGGTTCATACGACAGCACCTGACGCTTAAGTTTAGGGAAAGCTACAAGAGACTACACATTTAAAACATCAAACAAATCAAAGAGTTAGGCAGGATTTAGTAAAGTCAATGTCACATCAGATCCTTTCATTCGCATTCCATATGATCATGTCCTTCCCACTGCCATTTAAACACAGTTGTGGAACTGTCATCAAAATAAAGACTGTTACCCAGAGAGTCCGGCGCAGCTCAGCGTCTGGAAGTTCCGTGGCTAGTTTCAGATTCTCAAAGCTGATCCTCTCTCGGGGCCTTTGGTTCCAGGCAAACAGCACAGCTAACTGAAATGTCGTGACTTCTAAATCATACTGCCCAACTTCATTCTTGAATGTGATCTAGGGATAGAAGAGATGAAACCAATCTTGATCTGCTCCCTTGACAGAACGGACCCCTAAAAAAATGTCAAAGTCAAGGCAGAATCTCCAGGGTAGCAATAATCCTGACATTTCAAAGACTAAATAAAAGTTCACCGCAACACAATTCACAGTAGTAGGGCTTGCGAGCATCAAAGTTCAGTACAAAACACACAGACAACAAATTAGTCTCACCGGGAAGAGGCTGGTTTTGGGTCTCCCCTATTTTCCCAGGAAGTAGAGCATGCTGTTATACAAAGGGCTGAAGCTGCTACTCACAATGCCATTGGACATCAAATGGTGCCAGTGTAATTTTCTGCCACTGTGATTTTTCTTGTAAAACTCCTCGACTTCAGGAATGAGATCTTCTAGTTCGGTGGGCAGAGACACAAACACTTTCTCTGAACTCCGAGACCATGCGCCTGCATTCAAGATCTTTATATTGACCGAGTCAGCTGCAGTGTCAAGACAAAAATAAGAATTAGTTCAAACTTACAATAGGATAGTTTAGGAGCATCAGTTCAGAAGTGGCATATCTGACCTGGTAATGCAAGCTTGTTGTGTTTGTGCATTTCTTTGAAGGATTGATTTAAGTCTTCTGATACTTTGATGTCCTGGAACATTCTGGCGAGCTTGTTCACGTAATCTGCTGGCATACCAACCTCCTGTACACACACAAAAGTCACTTAAAGACATTCACTAAAAAGTCTTTCATCCAAGCTTTCAAGCCCCCTTACCCTGAGCCACTCCACCATGTTCTCTTCAATCTCACTGTCTGCAGAAATGTCAAGAATAAGCCTGCGGGTCAAGTGCGCTTTGTGGTACCTCATGAAGACATCTTTGTTCTGAACATACTTTAGAACCAAGAGCTGTAATCAGTACATGAAAAGAGATAATTAACACATTGTGTCTGATTTGACAACAAAATAATGAAAAAAAAATACTGCCACAATAAAATACAAATATTTATTGTTCACTCCACCCACTCACTCACTCACTCACTCACTCACTCACCACTTCCTTCAGCTTGGCCTCTATCTCCTCTGAGGTGAGTTTCTTGCTCAATGGAGTTTTTCTAAGGAGCATATCACAGTAGTTGGCCAGCAGCTCTGGACATTTGGACTCTGGTTGTGTTTTCAGACCCACACTGCAAACAAAGGACAGATAATACAACCCAAATAGTACTTAAAATATATTTTTTAAATCTTCAATTTTTCAGAAGATACACATACATACACATATATATATATATATATATATATATATATATATATGTTGGCCAGCAGCTCTGGACATTTGGACTCTGGTTGTGTTTTCAGACCCACACTGCAAACAAAGGACAGATAATACAACCCAAATAGTACTTAAAATATATTTTTTAAATCTTCAATTTTTCAGAAGATACACATACATACACATATATATATATATATATATATATATATATATATATATTAAGATGCCTTACCCTTTCTGTTTTAGAGGGAGCTCTAGTTTAAATATTGTGGCGTCATTCACAACTGCTTTGTATGCCTGCATAAATATGCATATAAAATAATAAAATAAGAATGGAAAAATGGAAACCACTTCTCCACTTCATAAAAAACAAAACACACAAAAAAACACATACAGTACATTACAGTTAAAATTTTGGGGTTAGTAAGATTTTTAAGGGGTTTACCAAGGGTGTATTTATTTGATCAAAAATACAGTAAAAAGTGTAATACTGTGAAATATTATTAAAATAAATAACTTAGTATATTTTCATATGTAATGGCATAGCTGAATTTTCAGCAGCCATTAGTCTTTAGTGTCACATGATCCTTCTGAAATGATTCTGATATGCTGATTTGGTGCTCAAGAAACATTTCTTACTATCAGTGTTGAAAACAGTTAATACATTTTAAGGATTCTTTGATTCATAGAAAGTTCAAAAGAACCACATTTATTTAAAACAGAAATCTTTCGTGACATTATAACTGTGTTGTGATTAAAACTGTCAATTGTTTTAATCAATTTAATACATCCATGTTGAATAAAAACAATCTTACTGTTCCCACCTTTTGAACAGTAATGTATATTATATTTATATAACTATATTGTAACATCTAAAATCTAAAAAATCTAAACCTAAAAAATAATTGTAAATAATATTTATAAATATATTTTTTATATATCCTTTTACAGTGAATGGTTTGAAGGATAAATCCTCTTGACACTTACTTTATCCCTGGCTGTTAGGAAACGTGGATCATCTTGGAATGCTTCCTTAACTAATTTACTAAAGCGGTTAAACAATGTTAGGAGCTGCTCAACATATTTTTCAGAGTCCTGAAAAAAAATAATGTCAAAGCATTTTTTTCAGAAACAGTTTGGAGACATATATTATCACAAGGATAAATAAAAACAAATTTCTTTCTAGATCATTCAGTGATTGCACTACTAACAACTGGATGCATACACAGGACCCATGATGCATCTGCCAGATAATGAAAAGCAGTTACTGTCTCTACTCACTGTGGTAATGGTTTCTGCTGAGGCCACCATATCAGCCAGACCTGCGCTCATGATATGATCCTCCAGGTCCTTCAGCATCGGCTCAATCCCACTGGGCACTTTGTCCATCAGCGAGAACATGAGGTGCAGCTCTGAGGAAACACACCAACAGCACAAAAAAACACACTTTAGTAACATTAAAAAATACTGTTATTGTGATCCTAAAAACATGACATCCCAGTCTAAGAAGCTCTAAGCCAAAAGGCAGGTATCGCTAACATTTGACATTTCCATTCCTTTTACATACAATAGTTGTATGCTTGTTTGTTTACAGTTGAAATGGGTTGGTGGACTCAATGACTGGCACACAAACACACAGATGGTGGGATGGATGGGGAGTGGTTTTGGCAAGATATAGATGGGAACTGTATCCCATTGCCAACCTGAACTTGCGGAGCCTTTGGTGCCAGAGCTCCTGCCGTACTCACTCTCTGTCTCATTCCGCTTGATCATTCCCGGACATTCGGCCAGGATTGTTTCTTTGAATGACGTCACCAGCGCATTCACACAATACTCCATTAGCTGAATGAACGTAAAAGGCACAAACCGAGCACCCAGTGTTAGTAATGCGAGAAAGACATATGCACACTACAGTACATGCTGAGCATTATTTAATAATGCGGAACCACTGGTTGTTGTTTTGGAGCAGAGAACACTCACTGCCTGGACGGAGTTACATTCACGTCTGGTTTCCAGATATCGGAGTGCACGCTTCTCCTCTTCTCTTAACTTGCCATCTGCCTGCCAATCAAAAGCACCATCTGGGATGAACAACTCTCAGATATTGTGACATAATAATGACACTCCAGATATGTGCTGTGATTTACCATTCATACACATAAAAGCTTGTTAAATAAACCACTGGAGCAGAAAGCCACTAGTGTTGTCACGATACTGGAATTTTTAATTTCAATCAAATACCTTGAGAATTACTGCAATTCAATAACATTTTCGATACTACAGGATAAAAAAATTGCCACAACATTAAGCAAATAAAACTTGAACAGTATCTAAGTAAAGAAAATACTTTACTAATTTTTAACTGAAACCGAAAATCATTATTCCTCAGATGCAATTGGTCTGAAGGGGATATAATAATAGTAATAATTCTAAGACATAATTGTATTGCTATTGTAATACTACAATATTATATAAAAATATATAAATAAATTCATAAATAATAAGTATATTAAAATTACAATAGAGTGCATTTAAACTAGTGTCACCCACATTTTTCTAGTTTAGGTAGGAAAGCAGTTTGAAAAAACACTCACATATTTCATATAATTCTGAACACCGTTCTGTTGCAGATAGGAAGGTGCTTGTGTCTTGTAGAACCTCTCAGTTGAATCCAGATATGCCTTCTCAAAATTCTCTCTATAGATCTGGAGCTTGTCATCAGCATTGGAACACAAATTCACTGTAAGACAGAGCAGAAGACAGGAGTGTCCATCAGGAGAGGTCCATCTGGACAGAACCCGAGAGGCTCAGTATTATGAGAGCTTTACCATATGACTCCCGCACTCCGATGACAAGCTGCGAGTCGAACGCTTCTCCTAATCTCTCAGCATGGACCAGTTTCATGGCACTGTCCTGGAGCCGGTTCTTTATATTACAGAATATAGACTCGTTCCATGTGTCCAGCATAAGCTTAAGCAAAAAAAAAATAAGACAACAAATGATTAGGATAGATTTGTATATTGATGTTATGCATCAACTGTTACAATAATAACAGCATTTAAATGAGAAAGGCAGTATAGTTTAGATTGATGTAAAGTATATGGTTAAAATCCACAAAATCCACCTTTCTAACAATACTGTCTTCAACATTGGACTTCTTATTGCTCCCCTGGTTGCCCAGCAGGGTGATTTCCAACTTGCAGAAGGGCTTAGGTAGAATATCACACTGTGTGAAGAACTTCCTCCACTCCACAATGTAAGCTTTAAGCAAAGCCGTGTCATCCTGATGACTAAGTACTCGCTGAAGTAGATCAGAAAGAGTAAGAATAGAAACAATATGCATTGAAACATTCAGGATTATAGAAATAAGGCTTACTTATTCTTAAGAGAAAAATGAACGAACTTCACTTTATTATATGTGCAAAAGTAGTATACAGTACGTACCGTCTGTGCTTGCTTGATGAAATCTAGGATGTCTTCTTTCAGAGCCTGGTGAATCTTTGACGGGCCTTTGTCGTCCCATAAACACACTGCATGGACGTCTCTGCAAATCAAACACAGTATTAAGAGAACGTCGAAAAGCTGACTATATTCACTGTGTAACATTTTAAGCAATGTAAACTATGGTTTAAAACGTGTTGTTAGTCCTGATTGATATTATTGACCATCAGACCCAAACAGAACTGCCAGTTTAATAAAAATACAAAAACACATCAATCTTGATGTACTCTGACTCCTTAATATTTCTGTCAGCCCAGACTCTCACATCGAAGACAACTTACGAGAACAAATCGAACCACTGCTGCTTAGTAACTGACTCCTGACGGAGTAACTTCAAAACAATGGGCCGCATCAAATCCCATTTATCTTCAAACTGCAGGGAGCCTTTATTCTGAAAAAGGAGAACCAGGACAATAAACATTAAAATTTAAAATTATGATAGGCCTTATGCATTTATGCACATGCAAGAAGACAGGAGAATTTGGAGTATTTTACTTCCTGTCAAGTATTCAAACAAATCAGTAACAGAAGGTAAAGTTCAATTTAATATGTGTAGATCAATTATTACAGCTGTATGATTAGAAACCAGAGGCACCAGGTGAGCTTCAGGCTTGACATAAATGAGGTATGCACAGGCTGAATAAATGTAGCTTCTGCAATGTTGCAACTTTATTCAGGAAAAAATACGCATGTATATATATTTTCTCATTATCCATATGCAGCCTCATGATAGATAGCAGTCAGTTTCGTGACTGTGCAGTGAGAAAAGGCATCCTAAAATTGAGCTCTGAACCCTAAACATTATAATAATAGCACAAAGCCCCACTAGATACAATGAACAATTCGAACAATGTCGTTTTAAGTCAACGCGTCATGTTTAGCGATGCAATTAGAAGCGGACATTGACTGGGTCATAGGATCGCTGTCATAACATTACGGGAGACGCAAACGATGCAAAATATTCTCACATCCAGGAACCTCCTACCTTCAATAAATGAGACGTCGCCATGTTTCTTCAACTCAGTCCCCGTGCGGTCTCGCGATGTTTGAAGAGGTTTGGTTGCTAGGGAGCATTGGGACAGACTGCATCAGTAGCACTGATACTGCTGTTTATTCATGCATATATTGATATTTTATAGAAAGAAGGAATTAAAAAATTAACTTTTTAAATTAAAGGAGCAGACAATGAATGCATCTACATAGCTTTCTATTCTGCGCATACTAATTTACACACACTATCATTTATTTTGATAGAGGATGACACGTTTGCTTTTATCATCATGACACTATTGTGATAAATATTTAAGAAATAAGAAATTCACATTTAATCGAGCAGGGTCACACGAAATGTACAGTCCTTGATGGTTTAGCTCTCAACCAAATTACATTAAGGAGTAGCATATCTTTGAATCCAAACTGCTGTATGAATAGTGATAATCTGGAGCCAGTTTGGTCCAAGGACACGATGGGTTCTTTCCCATAACAATCCGAAGGCCGACCAGCTGTAGCTGCAGATTCAGATTCGTCTCCAAATCTACTCTCAGTTCTCATTAATCACCGCTAGAAATAAATGTAACGGCTCAGATAAATATAGCAATTTCAAAACTATCAATCTTTATATCTAATAAAGTGAATTTCTAATCGGTGTATTGTAGGATGCCCAGTGCACACAACTTCCGTGTAGTAGTCGTAAACAGCACGCGTCTCTGCCGTTGGCCACAATTTAATAAAGAGGAACTACATTTAAGCTCCAATTGGCTGTTTGGGGAAATGGGCGGGGCTTTAAATTGACCGAGTGCGTTTCCTCGCTTTCATTGAAAAGATGATACTGTGGTTGGATTTTAACTGATAATCTGTAAACTACAGACATGACGGATCAATTATATTCAGGTAATTAACAGACGCTCGGTTTTATTCTTTAACTTGTAAACACGTGACGTTGTGTTTTGTTTTTAGCCTTAGCTAACAGCATGGCTAACTCTTAAAAAGGTAAGAGATTTGCATTTTGCTATCAAGCTACGCAACTTCTAGCCTAAAACGCACAATAATTCATTCTTTTTTTTTTATTAATGAGTTCATCCTATTTTGATCTCTGTGATCAAGAAACTGTTTGCTCTGTTTTACATTGTGCCCGACAGCGCCACGTGCTCTGAGAACTGCCGCACTACAACATCACAGCTTCTCAGATGTTTCGCATTTGTGGCCGAAGCACTAGTTTGCATATGCAAACAACACTAATTTTACAGAGCCGTTGAACCTATTTTATTTTTATTTTATTTTTTACAATCTTCAGCTATTTTATATCAGGCTTATGTTGATGTTATGTTTTTTTTAAATAAAGTTTATTTAAAATTAATTTAAAGTGAATTGTAATTGCTACATGGTGATCTTTAGTATTTGAAGTCATATACTGGATATTAGAGGCTTTTATGTCTTGATCAAGTCAGTATAGGTTTTCTTTATAGAATATTATACACTTATTTAAGTCTTAACATTGGTAAGTATATATAAAAAAGGCTAATTTTCTTTTGACCCTTTATTAACCCTTGTGCGAACTTTTAGACATTTTTGTCCTTTTCAGTTTCGTTTTTTTGATCATTTTGCCTGTGTTATTGCCAACTGCATAAATTTTGCACAGGTGTGTATTTTCTATTGGAATTTTACTATTTCACTTCCATTTCCTTTAATAAATCTGTTTTGCACTAGGTACACAAAAATTTTCCTCTCAGGACCTTAAGGACAAAAATGTCCCCATTGAAACTGCTATTTGTAATCGCAGTCCCATTTAACTGTAAAATTATGCAACTTTTGTTGATAGGCTTTCATTCTATTGGCAAGGCTTTAAAATTATATTTTTTACTATTTTTTTTTACCAGATGGTGCCATTTTTTAGCCTGTGACTTTCTCTGAAGTTCTTTTCATTTTCTCTGGATTTTCTAGGTATCAATGCGTAAAATATGGATCGTGAAGTGGGAGAGAACTCCTTTGAACATGGAAGATTGGGAACTCTCAGACGATGGGGAAGATTTCTTTGTGGTCCACGGAATCTCGCGTTTAAAGATGTGCTTACATGGTATGTTAAAGATCTTTAAAGATGTTTAATGTTTTTACATAACAATTGTCAGATTGCTGGTAACTTAAGAATTGTTCCTACAGGCAGCTTTGCAAAACTATTGCAATGGGTCAAGCCCTGTCTATGCTGATATGTGGGACGGCAGTTACATGTCAGTATTTGGCAAATGCTGGGGTAGAGACGCCAATGCTGCAAAGCTTCCTCAATTACACCTTGCTGCTGCTCACCTACACTTTAGTCTTAGCCTTCAGGAGAGGTAAGTTGCAGCACACCTACTCTGCATGGAATCTCACACTGCTTTTATCAGATGATTAGAACGGGCAGAATATCATTTCCATGACCATGCTTATCATTGCTCCAGATTTTAAATACATTTATTTGAGGATTCATGCCTGCAAGGCTGATCTTGTGGATTAAAATCTTTAAATGATTTACTGAGTCTCCTCAACATGCTAAATTAAAATGCACTACCCATAAAAACCTTGTTATGTAGCTTTCCTCCAGCAATGCAAGCTAGTACAGAAGATATGGCATATATTTCTGCTGGATTAATCACAGGTTGTTTCGTAATTTAGGTGAAAATAATATTGTTCGAATTTTAAAAACAAAGTGGTGGAAGTATTTTCTGATGGCTCTTACGGATGTGGAAGCCAACTACACAGTTGTGAAAGCATACCAGTTCACTACCCTTACAAGTATACAGGTAAGAATGCATCACTCCTGTGTGTTTGCTTGGAGTCGGTGCAATGGTGGGAGCAGATCTGCTTGCAGGGAGAGACCAAGGCTCAAGTAAGTACTTTATAGTAGGGGGCAAATAGGGGTATAATCTAATTGCACCTTGATTATGCTTTAATATGTTCTTCTATATATTCTTTTGTTTTGCCTCTCATGAATCATTTGCCAAAACCTGAGGGTATTTTACTCCTGTTACAAAAGATAAGATTATACAAAAAGAGGACAACTAAAGAAACTACATGAAGAATTTATCATAGGCTCTGTTTATTTGTTGCTTGTAATGTCATCATCTTGCACAAAAATAGTTGATCTCTGTGGCTCTGTTTATTGGGCTTTTTGTGTGTTTCTGTACCTGCAGGTAGTCATGTGTTGTTGGGGGATGGACTCGTGCTGGTCAGTGCTGCTCTGTACGCAGTGTCTAACATTTGTCAGGAATACACAGTGAAAAACCTGAGCAGGGTAGAGTTCTTGGGCATGATGGGGCTCTTTGGGACACTCATCAGTGGTGTGCAGATGTAAGTGTTATGTCCACCATCTAATTTTCATAATGAAATGCCTCCACCATGAGATAAAGCCTTGCTTTTGAAAAGGAGTGGCTACCACTACCATTCAAAAGTTTTTGTTTTTTTTGCATAAGAAATTAATACTTTTTTATTAATCAAGGATGCATTAAATTGATAAAAAAGTGACAGTAAAGACATTTACAAAAGATTTTTATTTCAAATAAATTTTGTTCTTAACTGAACTGAAAAAAAAAATCACCATGCTATCTACAAAAATGTTTAGCAGCACTGATGATAATAATAGAAAATGTTTCTTGAGTACGATATCCGCATATTAGAATGATTTCTGAAAGATCATGTGACTGAAGACTGGATGCTGAAGTGTGTGCTAGTGATGCTGAAAACTCAGCTTTCCCATCACCAGAATGAATTACATGTAAAAATATATACTAAAATCCAACTATAAACTAAATTGTAATAATATTTCACAATATTGCTGTTTTTACTGTATTGTTGATCAAATAAATGCAGCCTTGGTGTGCATAAGAGACTTATTATATTACTGACACCAAACTTTTGTACACTAGTGCATATGTAAGTCATTAGTCCTAGTTGATTTTTTAAAATTATTTTTTGTTTTATTTTGAAGGGCTATATTTGAATCCAAAGCTGTGCCTGTCATCAACTGGAACTTGAAAATATGTAAGTAACTCAAAGTTTTAAATGTTTTTTTTTCATTGACATTAGCTTGCAATATTATCTAGTCATCATTTACACAAAATTCCAATAAATGTATGTAGTAAGTTTTACAGAAATGTGAGTATTTCCAGATCTCCTCTTTATTTGATAAATACTTTAAATATCTGTATGTTTATTCTGTAGGCCTTCTCTTTGTTGCATATACTCTGTGCATGTACGGGCTGTACAGTTTCATGCCTGTAGTGGTAAAGATGACCAGCGCCATGGCTGTGAACCTCTCACTGCTAACTGCTGACCTCTTCAGTCTCTTCTGTGGCATGTTTCTTTTTCGCTAAAGTGAATTTCTAATCGGTGTATTGTAGGATGCCCAGTGCACACAACTTCCGTGTAGTAGTCGTAAACAGCACGCGTCTCTGCCGTTGGCCACAATTTAATAAAGAGGAACTACATTTAAGCTCCAATTGGCTGTTTGGGGAAATGGGCGGGGCTTTAAATTGACCGAGTGCGTTTCCTCGCTTTCATTGAAAAGATGATACTGTGGTTGGATTTTAACTGATAATCTGTAAACTACAGACATGACGGATCAATTATATTCAGGTAATTAACAGACGCTCGGTTTTATTCTTTAACTTGTAAACACGTGACGTTGTGTTTTGTTTTTAGCCTTAGCTAACAGCATGGCTAACTCTTAAAAAGGTAAGAGATTTGCATTTTGCTATCAAGCTACGCAACTTCTAGCCTAAAACGCACAATAATTCATTCTTTTTTTTTTATTAATGAGTTCATCCTATTTTGATCTCTGTGATCAAGAAACTGTTTGCTCTGTTTTACATTGTGCCCGACAGCGCCACGTGCTCTGAGAACTGCCGCACTACAACATCACAGCTTCTCAGATGTTTCGCATTTGTGGCCGAAGCACTAGTTTGCATATGCAAACAACACTAATTTTACAGAGCCGTTGAACCTATTTTATTTTTATTTTATTTTTTACAATCTTCAGCTATTTTATATCAGGCTTATGTTGATGTTATGTTTTTTTTAAATAAAGTTTATTTAAAATTAATTTAAAGTGAATTGTAATTGCTACATGGTGATCTTTAGTATTTGAAGTCATATACTGGATATTAGAGGCTTTTATGTCTTGATCAAGTCAGTATAGGTTTTCTTTATAGAATATTATACACTTATTTAAGTCTTAACATTGGTAAGTATATATAAAAAAGGCTAATTTTCTTTTGACCCTTTATTAACCCTTGTGCGAACTTTTAGACATTTTTGTCCTTTTCAGTTTCGTTTTTTTGATCATTTTGCCTGTGTTATTGCCAACTGCATAAATTTTGCACAGGTGTGTATTTTCTATTGGAATTTTACTATTTCACTTCCATTTCCTTTAATAAATCTGTTTTGCACTAGGTACACAAAAATTTTCCTCTCAGGACCTTAAGGACAAAAATGTCCCCATTGAAACTGCTATTTGTAATCGCAGTCCCATTTAACTGTAAAATTATGCAACTTTTGTTGATAGGCTTTCATTCTATTGGCAAGGCTTTAAAATTATATTTTTTACTATTTTTTTTTACCAGATGGTGCCATTTTTTAGCCTGTGACTTTCTCTGAAGTTCTTTTCATTTTCTCTGGATTTTCTAGGTATCAATGCGTAAAATATGGATCGTGAAGTGGGAGAGAACTCCTTTGAACATGGAAGATTGGGAACTCTCAGACGATGGGGAAGATTTCTTTGTGGTCCACGGAATCTCGCGTTTAAAGATGTGCTTACATGGTATGTTAAAGATCTTTAAAGATGTTTAATGTTTTTACATAACAATTGTCAGATTGCTGGTAACTTAAGAATTGTTCCTACAGGCAGCTTTGCAAAACTATTGCAATGGGTCAAGCCCTGTCTATGCTGATATGTGGGACGGCAGTTACATGTCAGTATTTGGCAAATGCTGGGGTAGAGACGCCAATGCTGCAAAGCTTCCTCAATTACACCTTGCTGCTGCTCACCTACACTTTAGTCTTAGCCTTCAGGAGAGGTAAGTTGCAGCACACCTACTCTGCATGGAATCTCACACTGCTTTTATCAGATGATTAGAACGGGCAGAATATCATTTCCATGACCATGCTTATCATTGCTCCAGATTTTAAATACATTTATTTGAGGATTCATGCCTGCAAGGCTGATCTTGTGGATTAAAATCTTTAAATGATTTACTGAGTCTCCTCAACATGCTAAATTAAAATGCACTACCCATAAAAACCTTGTTATGTAGCTTTCCTCCAGCAATGCAAGCTAGTACAGAAGATATGGCATATATTTCTGCTGGATTAATCACAGGTTGTTTCGTAATTTAGGTGAAAATAATATTGTTCGAATTTTAAAAACAAAGTGGTGGAAGTATTTTCTGATGGCTCTTACGGATGTGGAAGCCAACTACACAGTTGTGAAAGCATACCAGTTCACTACCCTTACAAGTATACAGGTAAGAATGCATCACTCCTGTGTGTTTGCTTGGAGTCGGTGCAATGGTGGGAGCAGATCTGCTTGCAGGGAGAGACCAAGGCTCAAGTAAGTACTTTATAGTAGGGGGCAAATAGGGGTATAATCTAATTGCACACACACATAAATTCAATAATTTTGAGTTAATATGATAACTTATGTTTTGTAGCTGCTGGACTGCTTTGTGATCCCGGTTCTGATGGTGCTCTCATGGATCTTTTTGAAAACTCGCTATAGACCGTTGCATGTTATAGCTGTGGCTGTGTGTTTGCTTGGAGTCGGTGCAATGGTGGGAGCAGATCTGCTTGCAGGGAGAGACCAAGGCTCAAGTAAGTACTTTATAGTAGGGGGCAAATAGGGGTATAATCTAATTGCACCTTGATTATGCTTTAATATGTTCTTCTATATATTCTTTTGTTTTGCCTCTCATGAATCATTTGCCAAAACCTGAGGGTATTTTACTCCTGTTACAAAAGATAAGATTATACAAAAAGAGGACAACTAAAGAAACTACATGAAGAATTTATCATAGGCTCTGTTTATTTGTTGCTTGTAATGTCATCATCTTGCACAAAAATAGTTGATCTCTGTGGCTCTGTTTATTGGGCTTTTTGTGTGTTTCTGTACCTGCAGGTAGTCATGTGTTGTTGGGGGATGGACTCGTGCTGGTCAGTGCTGCTCTGTACGCAGTGTCTAACATTTGTCAGGAATACACAGTGAAAAACCTGAGCAGGGTAGAGTTCTTGGGCATGATGGGGCTCTTTGGGACACTCATCAGTGGTGTGCAGATGTAAGTGTTATGTCCACCATCTAATTTTCATAATGAAATGCCTCCACCATGAGATAAAGCCTTGCTTTTGAAAAGGAGTGGCTACCACTACCATTCAAAAGTTTTTTGTTTTTTTTGCATAAGAAATTAATACTTTTTTATTAATCAAGGATGCATTAAATTGATAAAAAAGTGACAGTATGTCATCATCTTGCACAAAAATAGTTGATCTCTGTGGCTCTGTTTATTGGGCTTTTTGTGTGTTTCTGTACCTGCAGGTAGTCATGTGTTGTTGGGGGATGGACTCGTGCTGGTCAGTGCTGCTCTGTACGCAGTGTCTAACATTTGTCAGGAATACACAGTGAAAAACCTGAGCAGGGTAGAGTTCTTGGGCATGATGGGGCTCTTTTGGACACTCATCAGTGGTGTGCAGATGTAAGTGTTATGTCCACCATCTAATTTTCATAATGAAATGCCTCCACCATGAGATAAAGCCTTGCTTTTGAAAAGGAGTGGCTACCACTACCATTCAAAAGTTTTTGTTTTTTTTGCATAAGAAATTAATACTTTTTTATTAATCAAGGATGCATTAAATTGATAAAAAAGTGACAGTAAAGACATTTACAAAAGATTTTTATTTCAAATAAATTTTGTTCTTAACTGAACTGAAAAAAAAAATCACCATGCTATCTACAAAAATGTTTAGCAGCACTGATGATAATAATAGAAAATGTTTCTTGAGTACGATATCCGCATATTAGAATGATTTCTGAAAGATCATGTGACTGAAGACTGGATGCTGAAGTGTGTGCTAGTGATGCTGAAAACTCAGCTTTCCCATCACCAGAATGAATTACATGTAAAAATATATACTAAAATCCAACTATAAACTAAATTGTAATAATATTTCACAATATTGCTGTTTTTACTGTATTGTTGATCAAATAAATGCAGCCTTGGTGTGCATAAGAGACTTATTATATTACTGACACCAAACTTTTGTACACTAGTGCATATGTAAGTCATTAGTCCTAGTTGATTTTTTAAAATTATTTTTTGTTTTATTTTGAAGGGCTATATTTGAATCCAAAGCTGTGCCTGTCATCAACTGGAACTTGAAAATATGTAAGTAACTCAAAGTTTTAAATGTTTTTTTTTCATTGACATTAGCTTGCAATATTATCTAGTCATCATTTACACAAAATTCCAATAAATGTATGTAGTAAGTTTTACAGAAATGTGAGTATTTCCAGATCTCCTCTTTATTTGATAAATACTTTAAATATCTGTATGTTTATTCTGTAGGCCTTCTCTTTGTTGCATATACTCTGTGCATGTACGGGCTGTACAGTTTCATGCCTGTAGTGGTAAAGATGACCAGCGCCATGGCTGTGAACCTCTCACTGCTAACTGCTGACCTCTTCAGTCTCTTCTGTGGCATGTTTCTTTTTCGCTACAATGTGAGTAGAAAGATTACATTCTCAGCAAATCAATAAAAATGCCAGAACAAAAGAAAAGATTAAAACATTTTCCAATATCTTTGTCACAGTCCTCTTGCTAAATGATAAATGGCCAGGGGTGTTGACATTTTGAGTGGTTGCACTGATTCTTGATATTTGGACACTTGCTTTTATATAATAAATATTTTAATGAAATAGTTTTACTAACTCTAATATGCTGTGGCTTGTTCACATTGGTTTTTCAGTTTCTTACAAGTTTTTGAAACTTTCCTTCTTCACAGTTCTCAGGCCTGTACATCGCGTCTTTTGTGGTGATCACACTTGGTTTCATCATGTTCAACATCGTACCAACCTACACAGCAGATCAGTCTTATTCCACTAATGACAGAGCGTATCATCTTGCTTCATCTGCAGATGTCCAACAAGATGGAGACATTGTAGTAGACTGGCTGCAAAAGGAAGGACAGGATAATCAGGACAGGACAGGATCAAGTCACAAAGCATATTGCAACGGATTCTGTTCCCAGATATAAAGCTCTACAATGTAGAGTACAGTATTGAATTTTATAGATTTGCTTTAGAATGGTTCATATTTTTGTCAGTGTTTAATCCATTATTTAAGGATTTTAAATCCACTTCACTGTGCCTTGACTATATTTTTATGTACACCAATTTGCATATAAATGTTATTTAAATCTGCTGAGACTGAAGTTGACACATTACAAAAATAGAAAGTTGTCATCATGCACTATAATGATCTGTGCAGTACTACCTTAGGAGGTGCTAACATCTCAATTCCATATGAGAATATTAACATTCTTTATGTTTGTCACATTCTGTTTGTCTCACTTGTTATTTTTATTTGAGTTACAAAATGACTACAAAACTACATTTTTTGGTACATTTATAAGTATTGAATTTTTTTGTTTCCACATTTGAAAATGATTATTTTTGACCAGTAAAGTGTTTTTTTTTCATTCATAGTTAAGCTGTAATAGTGGTGTTTGTCAAATATGCTAAGTTGGGTTTCCATTAAAACAATTTATGGCTTATAGAACATATTTTAAAGACTTGCATATCTCCCCTCCCCCAAGGGGGATGATTTTATTCTATACCCACTGTATATTAAAATAATAGCAAGTCATCCTGGAACCCCCTTGAAAGTTTACCGAGGCCCTTTGCTTGAGGACCACACTAGATTTTCTTTATGGACCCCAGTGTCCCAAACCCTGGTTCTAGAGGAGCAAATTCATGGCATTAAATTTCAAATTATGGAAAAACTATTTTATAAAACTCTATGCATGAGTTTTGTCTTTATGTAAAGGAGTGAGAGAGGTCTACTGGGGTCTTTCCATCTCCAGTGTCCCCTCACTGCAGAACAAAGATCCAGGGGCCGGAGTTGGATCCACATCTAGGGGGTGGAGATGGGTGGGTTTAGGAATCAGGGGGTGGAGACGGGTAGGTTTAGGTATATGTAAGGTGGGAGGAGTTGGATCTGGATCCAACCTTGCCCCCTTGATCTTGTGTTCTGCAGTGAGGACCATCTCTCCGCCGCCGTGCTGCACAGCAGCGCTGCATTGCGATGCTCGGAAGCGCCCGCCCTCTTTAATTCACATGCTCATCATGGAGGAATAGGAACAGATACCCGCTTTATAGAGAGGAGGACAGGCTTATTCCCATTCCCAGCGACATCTTGAAACGTATGTTCTTGTCATTCATTTATCTTTTATCAGATACACTGATGTATTATTTGATACGCTCTTTTCACACGACCATGTGTGGTGTAGAATAGAGAACAGAGCAGAAGAACACCTATTGCAAGATGAAATAGTCTCGACGGTAAATGACTCCGATTGTCTGTATTATATAAGCCATGATATTTGAATTTATTATAAACGGCTCACCTGCCATGAAATAACGCGTCAGACATTAAATATGTGATTGTGTATGTGTAGAGCTTATGCTGGTTGTTAGAGCAGTTGCCCACGGCGAGTCGGCAACGTCTTAATCCGCCTAACGCCACCTCAAGACATTTCTGTCCACGACAGTTGAATGCAATACAACGACTAAATAAAGATACACTGTGGTTTTTATTTTGAATTATGTTTTGTGCAGGTGGTCAGGCCATCCGCGAATGTGAGTTATACTGTTGTAGCCAAGCAGACAATCGCGATGAAGCATTTTCTGAGGTAAGTACGTCTTTATTGCTTAATATGACATGCTTCTTATTGCTTAGAAGCTGAAATGCCATTGTTTTCATTTTCCATTGTTAAAAATGCACATTAAATTCACCGTTATACTGACTTTTTATTGCATACCTTGTAGTGTGGCCCAATTAGCCTATGTCATGGATGTGGAAACAAAAACAGAAACAAAAACAAAATAATTATTCATTATTCTTATCAGGTATTATTATTCTTATCATCATCATCAAAATAATAGAATGCGTTTATATTGCACAATAATAACAAATGGCTAATAATAATTAGTGTGTGTATGTACTGTATATATTAGTTATTATTATGAATGATTAACTGTCAAAGATGTGGGAAAAAAGATTATGTAACATAGCCTAATTCTATATATAAATATATAGACTCATTTTTATAATTACTTTATGATAGTATTTTGTAGTAGGCTATTGTTAAAATATCCTAATTATGAAATATTAATAAACATATAATTATTAGTGTTATTATTATAATTTTTTTATTGTATATTTTAAAAAAAATGCTGATTATGACTGATTATTAAATATTGCAAAACATTTTTTAAACATCCAGAAAGTATTGCTGTTACTGAAAACTGTTAAAGATATATAACCCCCTCACTCTGAAACAAATGTTCGTGCTGCCAGCTTGACAGACATTAATGGAACCTAAATAAATATGTCAATGCTTCATATTAGAGATCCAACATGAAAGCTGGTGAGATTACATTTGAACCCCACCCTCAGTGGCCTTTTCAACTGCTAACATTCATTGTCAGCAACAGCTCTTCAGATGTAAATGACTGAAAAATACCTTTTAATTAACAATCCCTTGGTGAGTCGTCCCCTGCCTTTCAGTTTTAGGTGCTTTCCGATCAGCCACTCCTCTTAATTATATTGTTTATAATAAATGATGTTGAAAGGCACTAAACCTAATAGCAGGTTGCTCCAAAAGCACAAGTATAGATATAGCTATAATGCAATATCAGAACTGTCTGTTATTAAAATCCTGGAAAAGGGAATTATCTTTGGGACACGCCATTTCTGTTCAACAGCTTTGATAGACAATAACACCTTTTTTACAAAACACAGGTTTGACTGCAAATTCATTTCATGCCGATGGGGAGGCGAGTCTATCCTGTGAGCAGTAACTCTCAACATAATCAGCAACCGGATTCAAACAGGTTTATTCCTAGTCCAGTGCGTTTCCTGTAGTGAATTAGACTGCAGATTAGTATATAATATAGATAGATGGAATCATCCTGGCATTGGTTCAAAACAGATGCATATAGCAGATAAACATGTCAGTAAGTCCTTTGGAGAATACATACTGCTTGATACATGCAGAATATGAAACCTGTTTAAAGAATAATACTTTCAAAATTATATTTTGCTTTCATCATGCAGATCTTTGTAGAACTGTGACCCATTTAATCATCGTGGCCCATTTATCTCTGTCTTGAATCACAGACATGCTTTTTACAATGGGGATTAAGCCTAGCTTTTGTAGACATCAGACCATTATAAGAGAAAAATAATGTGCATTTCTCTTTGAACAGCTTGAGCAGTGTTAATGGAAAATACACATCTGATTCAGTTATTCAGTTCAGGTTTAGAGTACTCTAAAATATAATGAGCTTTCAAAATACCTCAGTGAGTACGCTTTATTCTGGGACAGAATACACGGGTGTATTAGGCCTGTCAGTATTGGACTTGTGTCATTTTGTTCAGGCCTCTTTATTTCTCTGAATCTTTTAGGGTACTGACCCAGTTACTGGTGTTGCTTTACTGTAAGTGTTTGTGGCGGGGCCTGAAGTTTGTCATCAGGAAGGTGACAGGACGATGTGAGCTTCAATGGATCTGTTACAATAACAAACCTGGTGCTCGAAGGACCCTCAAGATCGGTAAATACAATCAGTGAATTTAGTAGTACATCTACTGTAAAAAACACTATATTTGTAATATTGGCTGTACATGGGGACATTTTTATATTATTTTGTGTTTCTTTTAATTTCACAGAATCCTCACTCAAATGCTCTAAACATGAGGTGAGTCATGATTTTTACAAAGTTCATCGGTCTGAAAAGCGAGGTGTGCTGTGATTGGCCAGCTATCCAGTGCGTTGTGATTGGCCGAATACCTCAAGCGTGAGACGGAAATGTTACAACCCTCACCATATTGTGCTGATGCCCTGTCAGGCCGGAGCGATGATTCAAAAACATGAAAACCCATTATAAACAAGGCATTCGTTGCATCCAGTGGGGACATAATTATGGATTATAATGACTTATACTGTCTTTTAACGCATTGCGTTGCATCGTGCCGCGTAAACATAAAACCATGTCTGCATTTGTGATCAGAGAAATGACAAACAACAAGCCCTACTCTACACTGCCCAAAAAACTCGCTTGAAATATAAAAAATATAAAAACTCTTTAAATATAAAAAAACGTACTTACAGTCTTTGAGTCAGAACAGCCGGCATTGTAGTCTACTCTCCCAGGATCAGGAAACAGTCCTCCATAAAATGTGCTGCACACATCTGAATATTTGGGTTGAAGTGTTCTGGAACAGTGTTGTAAATACAACTTAACCACTGATTTCTAGTCGTGTCCATTTTTGGAAGGCCAATCAAAGTAGTTTTGCTTTCACAACGAAACAGCGTCACACACGGCGGCCTACAGTGAGCGGAGGCCGGGGGCTAGCGTGAGGAAAGGCGGGAGGGTTAGAGTAAGCAGATGTGGGTGGGCTTGAGAACAGCGTGGCTGGCGATTTCGACAAAGGAGCGTCCGGAAGGACATGTGGCGACCCCGGGCTGGACTCCGCTTCGTCCACGGTGAAAGCCGATCCGGTGATCGACAGCGCAAAGTTGTAGTATTTCCTCAGCAACCAGCACGGATCAGCTCCAGGCATGACGAAGCAGATATCGTCCTCTTTTGGAAGGCCAAACAAAGTAGTTTCACTTTCACAACGAAGCACACAGCGTCTTTACGACATGGCTGCAGCGTCAACAACAAAACTACAGCGAGAATAAAAGTTACGACTTCTTTCTTTGCGAGAACATTTGGGCTGCGTTATGCAAATCTTCCCACATAGCGACGTAGATATGTGGGGGCGTGTTAGAACGAGCCGTTTTAGGTAGGCGTGGCTGACTCTTAACTTTTATAAAGAATATCTCTTTGGATTTGAGACTTAAGTGTTTGCAACTTTACAGATCTTCTTTATGCACTCCAGAGAGAAAAGGAAAAATTGAAATCGCATCATATGACCCCTTTAAATTTTTTTAAAAATTTTTAGTCATTTAGTTTTAGTAATTTTAATACTTCAGCTTATGTCAGTTACTTACCAAGGCAACATTTTTAATTTTCGTTTATTGTTTTAAAGCTTTTCATTTAATATTTTATTTCAGCTTTATTTCAATTACATTTTTTACAATTATTATTTGATACTATTAGTTTTAGTTACAATAACAACACTGATTATAAGCGGATTTAAGTCCCATCTCAAACTACAAGAAGGCTAAATATTTTACATACTGTATTATGCTATTTTTTTGTATATTAGCTAATAACTAAGCAATTTTTTTTTCAATTACTGTACCTCCATAGCTTTTGCAGTCTGCCATCAGTGTTCACCCAGATTCCGTAGAAAAGACTATCGATGATATAATGTCCCTGAAAAAGATCAACCTTGACACTAACCCACAGTAAGGATCCCATCATTTGCTGATATACTGTGTGCATTTACAGAACTCTCTGTAAGGTCTGACTTTTTGAGCACATATGCTGTATTTCTTTTCTTCTTCCAGGCTTGGCATCTCTCTCCAGGCTTGCCTGCTCCAGATCGTGGGTTACCGAAACCTAGTAGTGGAGGTGGAGAAGCTGCGTAGAGAGCCGTATGACTGTGAAAACCCAGCACATGAGGAGATGCTCGTGAAGGTATTACAAGTAACTGACTATTAGCAGTTGCCAGCCTTTTGATGGTTGTTTCTAAAAACAATATTATAGGCAGTTACAATTCACAATGTAGCACAGCCTCTCGGCCATAACAGAATTGTCCTTAATAGTGATGCCTTTCTCTTTTCACTCACCAGCTGTGGAAGGAACTCCGTCCTGATTCTCCTCTCTCTGGGCGCATCTCAAAGCAATGGTGTGAGATTGGTTTCCAAGGAAACGACCCCAAGACTGATTTCAGGGGTATGGGTCTCCTGGGCTTGCACAACCTACTGTGAGTAGAGAATCTTCTGAAGTGAAATCAGGACAAAAACATTTGATCTTTATAGTCATTTAAATGCGTGTACTTAAGTGAAATTTTGTTATCTATGTCATATAAGGGGTGGGTTGCATAAACTGTTTAGACTAGTCTTAAAAAGTTAGTCATCTATTTTTTTTCTTCAAGACTGGTTATAGCTTTTAATTAATTCAGTTTAATTTAATTTAATTCAGTTATGAAAAGGTAGATTGGTCTTGTTTGTATTGGAAGAGTAAAACTGGTTACCCTTGGCAACTGCTAGTTGGTCAAACTAGTTCTTAAGACTCAGGGTGAATTCCAAACAGCTTTTTTGCGCCCTTGAAGGGCACTTCGGGAAGGGGATGCCATTTGTAGGGACGTTCCAAACGAAAGTGAACAACTGAATCCTTCCAGAAGTCCGTTAACGAAGGGAACATGCGATGGTCACTTCACGGAAGAGATTTCCATTTGTGATCATGTGATCTTCAGTTAGGAGATCTTGCGACGCTTTTTAAAGCAAAGTTGTGGTTGATTTCGACACAAACGTAAGTAGAATAGGCTAATTAAATTGGTCTTTATTTGAATGTAATACAAAATATTTTTCATCAGAAATATTATTTAAGTTGGTAGTATAAGAAAGTTTAAGTTTAGTTTGAAAAAGCTTAATAGTAAATAAGACACAATTAGACAATATTTGAATAAAATAATAGCAATGAGAAGAAATATTTATTTGCAACAACAGATGGAGTGCTGAATGCTGCACGCACACGCAGCGTTGTCAAGGTAACATTTGGTCAGTCATTCCCTTCGCCAAGGGAGTTCCAAACGCTTATACGAGACAGTAATGCCCTACACCCTTCAAAGAACACACTTCAAGGACTCTGCCCTTCGAAGGGAGTAAGGCATAGGGATGCTCACAGTCTTAACATGGTGGCTAAGTTTATGCAACTGGCCCCAGATCTTAAAGGGGTCAGATGCTGCTGCTAAAAAGAACAGTATTTTGTGTATTTGGTGTAATGAAATGAGTTTATGCAGTTTAAAGTTAAAAAAACACATTATTTTCCACATACTGTACATTATTGTTTCTCCTCTATGCCCCGCCTTTCTGAAACGCATAGATTTTTACAAAGCTCATCGTTCTGAAAAAGCGAGGTGTGCTGTGATTGGCCAGCTATCCAGTGCGTTGTGATTGGCCGAATACCTCAAGCGTGAGACGGAAATGTTACGCCCCTCACCATACTGTTGATGCCGTGTCCTGGCCGGAGCGATGACACAAAAACATTAAAACCCATTACAAACGAAGCATTTGTTGCATCCAGTGGGAAGATAATTACTGATTCTAATGACTTGTACTGTCTTTTTACGCGTTGCGTTGCATTGCATCGCACCGCTTAAACATAAAACCCTGTCTGCATTTGTGATCAGAGAAATGACAAACAACAAGTGCTACACTACACTGCTCAAACTCGCGTTTGAATCGTCAGTTGAAAATTCTTTAAATATAAAATACTTACTTACAGTCTGTGAGTCAGAACAGCCGGCATTGTAGTCTACTCTTCCAGGATCAG